>NW_026525048.1:600000-900000 GCF_943734705.1 Anopheles coustani
TAATGTAGAAATCGGGTTTTTAAACACATTTTACTTGTGGGTTTTTTTCGATCCGTCGCTTGGTTCGCCCGCAATTGCGAGAAAACGGAAAAACACGTTTACAAAATTCGTTCTGAATCGTTTCGCCACAAAATTCGTCAAGAATTTTGTGATCGCTCTCCATACATTTTCGATCGATTTAAAAAATTTCGAGATAGCGCTTTGGTGTCCTCGGCAATAATGTAGAAATCGGGTTTTTAAACACATTTTACTTGTGGGTTTTTTTCGATACTTCGCTTGGTTCGCCCGCAATCGCGAGAAAACGGAAAAACACGTTTACAAAATTCGTCAAGAATTTTGTGAACGCTCTCCATACATTTTCGATCGATTTAAAAAATTTCGAGATAGCGCTTTGGTGTCTTGGGCAATAATGTAGAAATCGGGTTTTTAAACACATTTTACTCGTGGGTTTTTTTCGATGCGTCGCTTGGTTCGCCCGCAATCGCGAGAAATCGAAAAAACACGTTTACAAAATTCGTCCGGAATTTTGTGAACGCTCTCCATACATTTTCACCTTTGGATCGTGAATACCGGCTGACCGGTAAGAGATAGCGACTTGTCGTAGAATATTTATATGTTGGGCGTTGGAAGACGCAACTTTCATTATATGGGAGCAATCCGGTCAGGGTGCTCCAAGTCGGTCGTTTGGTCGGTTTACGGTTTGGGCCGACCATGTGCTGTACCAGGTTGAGGTACCTTTCATGAATTATAACTCGGTCAGTTTGCCACCGAGCGACAGGTTACGGTGTGATTTGGAATGGTCTTGAGTGGGACTATTACGGAAAAATACGAACAGAAAATCAGCATGTTGGTGGGCGAAGCTATTAGCGAAACATAGAGCAACAAGGGTCCAAAATCGAATGAAATGGGACTTGGACCAAGAATAACGGCAAGTTGGAGACGAGGTAGCAAGTTGGCGTAGAATATTTATAAACTGTGCATGATATGACCAACAAAAAAGTATATTGGGCCAAGGCGCTGGCTGGCTTTCATGTTTTTCCATTTGTATTTTTCTCGTAGCTTTAGATACGTTCTGTACTGGCCTATATGTCCTCCCGGAGGGGTCATATGATAATCATGGATTATTTTCAGCTGGTTATCAGCTTGGTTTTTATCTAATTTCCAAATTTACAAATTATTTTCTCCTTTTATTGAAAAGCTTCTATGAAGACTTCTATACAAGCACTTTTTTAATTAATCAACTCATGGACGATTGGAACCATTAGGGGATTTCAATTCATTTTTGCACCAACGATTCCGACGGTCAGCCGGCTCCGACGGTGCAATACTCCGAGCTCGGAACCGCCCGGAGCCGTCCGGAACCGTCGGATCCGTCCGGAGCCGCTAGTCGGCAGCCGGAACCGTCCGGAGCCGTCCGAGCCGTCGGAGCCGTCGGAGCCGTCCGGAGCCGTCCGGAGCCGTCCGGAACCGTGTGTTTTACTAAGCCGGAATCGGAACCGGTTTATAGATGCTCGGAAGCGGTTCCGAGTGGTGGGTGCGGTTCCGAGAACTCATTATTAGTGTACACAATACCTCTCTGTGCTGTTTTTTTTACAGTTAAACAATCAAATCAACATTGAATGCACTTACAGCTGCATCGGCTCACGAATAGGAACGTCTACGCGAAGCGAAAAAGAGTGACAGAAAAAATTATATTTTCGCCTATGTTTTTAGAGTTTTGAGCCTCGTGTAAACTAAGCATTATAAATATGGTATACACCGACTGCCGCAAAAAGCTCAGGCCAAAAAATTCGGTCTACGCGTTCGTTCGCTCACGTGTGGCTCCTCGGTAAGATGGAAAACTGTCTGGAGAAAGAGAAGTCTCCCGTCAGACCAACGATTGATTGTCTACTTACATGCAAACAACAAAATGCAACACGGTCAACCACTGCATCGGATGAGACGTGTACCAACAGACACGTGTGCGTCGTGCCCCGAAGTGGACATCCTGGAGCATAACTTTACGCTGTGTCCAAGAGTTACCGCGGCCTGGGACCTGCTGCGAAGTGTGACTCACAGTTTTTCTCCAAGATGGTCACGTCCGTTTACGGGGCTATGATAGCCAATACTGTCTGGAATGAGCACCCACATGCGCCTCACTGTACACATTTAAATTTTTTTGACGGCCTCGGTTAATTTTATTGCTGAGACCGCTCGGCTGGAGCATACTTTGCTGATATCTCGGCTTAAAATCCGCCTTTACCGAGAATCAGCATTGTGGTGAACCGAAAAAACAGCTAAGCTTAGCATTTAACCGATTTTCGGCAACAGTATATGCCGAGCACCTCCTTTAAGAACCTTGTTACCGATTTCGGTTGTCAAAGTAACCGAGATGTCAGCAATGCCACCTGTCGTCTGTCATCCGCCGTCCACCATACTTTATTTACGTCGTGGAACTGTGTTTATCAAGTGAAGTGAAACATTTTCTAAAACCGTAACCAACATAGGTGATGCAGCACATGATATTCCAACAGTACCAGTTGAGTTCATAACGCAATCTTCTTCTTGGCGTAACGACCTCTTGGTCACGCCTGCCCGTTAAGGGCTTATGAGACTTGTTTCCCTGTTGTACGTGGATAGTCAGTCCTCTCGTACAGGGGAGGGTCCGGTCTCGGTTGGGATTCGAACTCACGCCGTCGAGGTGGTGAGCCCCGGCGCTCATGGGCCGATTTTCTAACCGGCGCTACCGCTCGGCTGTCGCGGACCCGCCCATAACGCAATCATCCTAAATAATAATTTTCCTTCCGAGGGTCGACCATGGCCCAACAAACACGCGCGCGAAAAGTAACCCTTATTCGAATGATGCCTGATCCAATGTCGCTACTAATTCAAAATCAGAAAAATGGGCCTGTTAAGCAAAACCGACCCTTCTGTGCGTTGTTGTTGGAATTTTGTGCTGTAAGTGTGTCTAAGAGTGAGATAAAGAAATAGGGAGAGGTTGGAATTTGGTGCTGTTAGTGTGTGTAAGAGTGAGATAAAGAAATAGGGAGAGGTAGAACGATAAAATGAGAGAGAAAGAGAGAGACATACAGTAAAGATAGAAGCTGACATAGTGGGAAAAAGAGAGATAAAAATGGAATGTATGACAAGGCGAGGCATTGGGATAGGGATAGATATAGCCAGAGAGCCAGAGAGCCAGAGAGAGAGAGAGAGAGCGAGAGAGAGAGAGAGAGAGAGAGAGAGAGAGAGATATATATATATAGATAGAGAGAGAGAGAGAGAGAGAGAGAGAGAGAGAGAGAGAGAGAGAGAGAGAGAGAGAGAGAGAGAGAGAGAGAGAGAGAGAGAGAGAGAGAGAGAGAGAGATAAATAGACAGACAGAGAGAGAGATAATGAGAGAGAGCGAGACAGTGTGAATGCGATGGTAGATGTGGTTGGCAAAGTAAGAAAGAGTAGATGGGAGATGGGAGATAGGAGATGGGAGATGGGAGATGGAAAATGGGAGATGGGAGATGGGAGATGGAAGATGGGAGATGGTTGATGGGCGGTTCATGGTGGTTGGTGAAAGGTTGGTCGTGGTTGGTGGGCAGTTGTTGGTGGTTGGTGGGCGGTTCGTGGCGGTTGGTGGGCGGTTGGTGGTGGTTGGTGGGCGGTTGGTGGTGGTTGATAGTGGTGGGTGGATGGTCATCAGTGGAGGTAGATGGGTGGTGGGAGGAGGGAGGTAGGAAATGGGCGGTGAAAGGTGAGAGGGTAGAGTTGAGTAAGTAAGGGACATAGAGTGGTGAACAAAGAAAGAGAGGTATTGGGTGATAATGAGAGGGATGGGGAGAAAACGAGAAAGAAAGAAAAAGAGAGTGAAAGTGAGAGGGAAGAGGGAGGGAGAGCGAGAATGCGAGCGGCATAGGACGATATGTCCGAGCTGTGCGACCAGAAGAGAGCTTTAAGTGAGGGATAGCAAACAGCAGAGTGTGCCGGATGTCGAGCCGATACTGCGCCTTTCGTGAATCGTCACACACATGGAAGGGTTCTGCAACACGAACGAAAGAAAGAAGAAACCGGAAACGAGGGGAATGAGCCGCAGAATTTGCAGCGAATGGGCACGTATGGTATGGAGAGAGAAGGATGTGCACCGGCAACACTGGCTTTTCGGTAAGCTCAGGCTGCGAGTAAGTGCTTTTGACTTCTTTGAATTGTTTTGTTCCTGTTTGAGTTAATTTGTGCTATTGGCCGAAACAATGCCCAATTTAAATCTCAATAATGTGGATTATCATGCGTAGCAGGAGTTACGAGACGTAAACAAATTTACACCCATTTCCACTTAAGGTGGAAGCGCGCCCTCCTTCTGTGCAATGGCGCGCTATAACGATGGAAACGCGAGTATCAACGGTGGTACGCGGCGCATGATGACTGAATCTCGCTTGCCTACTGTTGAAATGCGGACGCGGTCTGTTGGACGCAGTATTCAAAACATGCGCGACCGCTCACTTTTACAGATCTTGTGCAGAAATATACCGGCCGTCAGAATTGTACAAGGTCTATAAAAGTGAGAGGTCGCGTATGTTTTGAATACTGCGTCAGGAATTGCTCTTGATGTTTTTGAATAGAGTCACAAATACTGTTTTGCATCCGTACAGTATCACCATTTAAAGAAGGTCAGTTTATTGATTATGCGGTAGTTTGACAGGTTTTGCTATACCATGGAATGAGCAGACCTCTCACTTCACAGACCTTGTGCGGCCGTCAAAATTTGCGTCCCTCCAACAGACCGCGTCCACATTTCAACAGTAGGCAAGCGAGATTCAGTCATCCTGCGCCGCGTACCACCGTTGATACTCGCGTTTCCACCGTTATAGCGCGCCATTGCACAGAAGGCGGGCGCGCTTCCACCCTAAGTGGAAACGGGTGTATAATACTCGCGCGAATGTCAGTTTTGCTGTCATTGTTTTTGTTTTGTTTCGTATCGACGCTCCTATTCGTGAGCCGATCTAAATGAAAGCGCATTCAGTGTTGATTTGAATGTTTAACTGTAACAAATTACAGAGAGGTAATGTGTTCACCGAAATCTTTTGAACAAACATTAAATATCATCACAAACAACTATTTCCCATCGGCTTGCAAGCAATACCAGTTGCGCAAATTTTTGCAAATCTATTTGTCACTCGACGACCGAAAACACATTTGCGCAGATTTTGACAGTTTATTGACTATCTGACATTTTACCGTTTGCAAAGGTTGCAGTACCCGGTTGCATGTGCTGTGTGGCACAGAAACTGGTACAATATGCTGTACCCACACAACACGAAGTCGTATTAAGTTGAATAAATTGAATCTCATATTAGTATATTTCGAATCGGAATCGCATTATGCATAGACAATGTACGAGCAATGTATATTCTTTGTTGCATATGATGCCGATTAAGAATGTAATACGATTTTCTTTATGCATACGTAGAGATATACGAACAATGTACGGCTGATGTATATCGTAAGTCGTATATGATGCCGACTTAGAAAACATACGACTAAAGATATACATTTTGAACCATGTACGGTTAGCGCCTCCACTTTTGTACGTTTAGGCATTATTTTAGCTTCATTTACGATTCAATCATATTGCATAGAAGTACGATTATTTCAAGTTGATATTCGATTTACATGCATATGTGTTGTGTGGGTAATTCGGTTCAAGTCCCTGTCTTCGAAAAACCTTCTACTAACCGAGCTGTTCGATAGACGCGTTTGGTTTTTTGGTTACATTTTGCGATATAACAGTGCTTTTGCATACATATCGATGGGGGCTTCAATTAAAGGGACACATCTTGCGCGTGAAGATCGGGCGCTGGTCGAACAGAGAGAGGGTCAGATTATTTCGTAATTTTTTATCCCGCAATTCGTATTTGTATTTGAACCCACTTATCGCTCGGCAATTGTCAACACAATATACCTTCTGCGGAAAGACCTAGAAACTGTAACGGGGACGGCATGGAACCAACAATGGGGCGGTAGGGGAGCCAGGGACTGCTGACGGGCCAGGTACCTGGCCTAAAAATCCTAGTCCTAAATAATAATTTTCCTTCCGAGGGTCGACCATGGCCCAACAAACACGCGCGCGAAAAGTAACCCTTATTCGAATGATGCCTGATCCAATGTCGCTACTAATTCAAAATCAGAAAAATGGGCCTGTTAAGCAAAACCGACCCTTCTGTGCGTTGTTGTTGGAATTTTGTGCTGTAAGTGTGTCTAAGAGTGAGATAAAGAAATAGGGAGAGGTTGGAATTTGGTGCTGTTAGTGTGTGTAAGAGTGAGATAAAGAAATAGGGAGAGGTAGAACGATAAAATGAGAGAGAAAGAGAGAGACATACAGTAAAGATAGAAGCTGACATAGTGGGAAAAAGAGAGATAAAAATGGAATGTATGACAAGGCGAGGCATTGGGATAGGGATAGATATAGCCAGAGAGCCAGAGCCAGAGAGAGAGAGAGCGAATGCGATGGTAGATGTGGTTGGCAAAGTAAGAAAGAGTAGATGGGAGATGGGAGATAGGAGATGGGAGATGGGAGATGGAAAATGGGAGATGGGAGATGGGAGATGGAAGATGGGAGATGGTTGATGGGCGGTTCATGGTGGTTGGTGAAAGGTTGGTCGTGGTTGGTGGGCAGTTGTTGGTGGTTGGTGGGCGGTTCGTGGCGGTTGGTGGGCGGTTGGTGGTGGTTGGTGGGCGGTTGGTGGTGGTTGATAGTGGTGGGTGGATGGTCATCAGTGGAGGTAGATGGGTGGTGGGAGGAGGGAGGTAGGAAATGGGCGGTGAAAGGTGAGAGGGTAGAGTTGAGTAAGTAAGGGACATAGAGTGGTGAACAAAGAAAGAGAGGTATTGGGTGATAATGAGAGGGATGGGGAGAAAACGAGAAAGAAAGAAAAAGAGAGTGAAAGTGAGAGGGAAGAGGGAGGGAGAGCGAGAATGCGAGCGGCATAGGACGATATGTCCGAGCTGTGCGACCAGAAGAGAGCTTTAAGTGAGGGATAGCAAACAGCAGAGTGTGCCGGATGTCGAGCCGATACTGCGCCTTTCGTGAATCGTCACACACATGGAAGGGTTCTGCAACACGAACGAAAGAAAGAAGAAACCGGAAACGAGGGGAATGAGCCGCAGAATTTGCAGCGAATGGGCACGTATGGTATGGAGAGAGAAGGATGTGCACCGGCAACACTGGCTTTTCGGTAAGCTCAGGCTGCGAGTAAGTGCTTTTGACTTCTTTGAATTGTTTTGTTCCTGTTTGAGTTAATTTGTGCTATTGGCCGAAACAATGCCCAATTTAAATCTCAATAATGTGGATTATCATGCGTAGCAGGAGTTACGAGACGTAAACAAATTTACACCCATTTCCACTTAAGGTGGAAGCGCGCCCTCCTTCTGTGCAATGGCGCGCTATAACGATGGAAACGCGAGTATCAACGGTGGTACGCGGCGCATGATGACTGAATCTCGCTTGCCTACTGTTGAAATGCGGACGCGGTCTGTTGGACGCAGTATTCAAAACATGCGCGACCGCTCACTTTTACAGATCTTGTGCAGAAATATACCGGCCGTCAGAATTGTACAAGGTCTATAAAAGTGAGAGGTCGCGTATGTTTTGAATACTGCGTCAGGAATTGCTCTTGATGTTTTTGAATAGAGTCACAAATACTGTTTTGCATCCGTACAGTATCACCATTTAAAGAAGGTCAGTTTATTGATTATGCGGTAGTTTGACAGGTTTTGCTATACCATGGAATGAGCAGACCTCTCACTTCACAGACCTTGTGCGGCCGTCAAAATTTGCGTCCCTCCAACAGACCGCGTCCACATTTCAACAGTAGGCAAGCGAGATTCAGTCATCCTGCGCCGCGTACCACCGTTGATACTCGCGTTTCCACCGTTATAGCGCGCCATTGCACAGAAGGCGGGCGCGCTTCCACCCTAAGTGGAAACGGGTGTATAATACTCGCGCGAATGTCAGTTTTGCTGTCATTGTTTTTGTTTTGTTTCGTATCGACGCTCCTATTCGTGAGCCGATCTAAATGAAAGCGCATTCAGTGTTGATTTGAATGTTTAACTGTAACAAATTACAGAGAGGTAATGTGTTCACCGAAATCTTTTGAACAAACATTAAATATCATCACAAACAACTATTTCCCATCGGCTTGCAAGCAATACCAGTTGCGCAAATTTTTGCAAATCTATTTGTCACTCGACGACCGAAAACACATTTGCGCAGATTTTGACAGTTTATTGACTATCTGACATTTTACCGTTTGCAAAGGTTGCAGTACCCGGTTGCATGTGCTGTGTGGCACAGAAACTGGTACAATATGCTGTACCCACACAACACGAAGTCGTATTAAGTTGAATAAATTGAATCTCATATTAGTATATTTCGAATCGGAATCGCATTATGCATAGACAATGTACGAGCAATGTATATTCTTTGTTGCATATGATGCCGATTAAGAATGTAATACGATTTTCTTTATGCATACGTAGAGATATACGAACAATGTACGGCTGATGTATATCGTAAGTCGTATATGATGCCGACTTAGAAAACATACGACTAAAGATATACATTTTGAACCATGTACGGTTAGCGCCTCCACTTTTGTACGTTTAGGCATTATTTTAGCTTCATTTACGATTCAATCATATTGCATAGAAGTACGATTATTTCAAGTTGATATTCGATTTACATGCATATGTGTTGTGTGGGTAATTCGGTTCAAGTCCCTGTCTTCGAAAAACCTTCTACTAACCGAGCTGTTCGATAGACGCGTTTGGTTTTTTGGTTACATTTTGCGATATAACAGTGCTTTTGCATACATATCGATGGGGGCTTCAATTAAAGGGACACATCTTGCGCGTGAAGATCGGGCGCTGGTCGAACAGAGAGAGGGTCAGATTATTTCGTAATTTTTTATCCCGCAATTCGTATTTGTATTTGAACCCACTTATCGCTCGGCAATTGTCAACACAATATACCTTCTGCGGAAAGACCTAGAAACTGTAACGGGGACGGCATGGAACCAACAATGGGGCGGTAGGGGAGCCAGGGACTGCTGACGGGCCAGGTACCTGGCCTAAAAATCCTAGTGTTTATTATAACTGTGTCAGTTGAAATCAGAATCGTAGCAGTTGATATTATAAAGTTGGTATGGCAGGTCGAGCGATGTACGTAACTAACAAATATAAACGTATATCGCATGAATGAAACGCCAAAGTTGATTTACATAGCAGGTGAATTAATCTCGCATGAATCGCTTTAATTTCATTAGAAAACGAAATGAATTTTTAAACAAGCAGTGTTGATTAATTTTCATGTTGACTGCATGTCATTATTTTACTTATTTTTGTGAGCAGTTTCGTTCCAATGAAATCGAAGAGCTTCATTCGTTATGAACCCACCTGCTATGTAGATCAACGGTGGGCTGTCATTCGTGCGATATTCGTTTACAATCGCCAGTTGCGTACTTCGCTCAAGCTGCTGTGCCAGGAGGATTATAATATCAACTGCTACGATTCTGATTTCAACTGACACAGTTATAATAAACATGATTGCTTTATAAATTCAACTAACGCAGTTGGAATATCATGTGCTGCAGTTGGAATAAATGCTTCTACTGTTATGATATCATCTGAAAATTCCTGTATATGGATAAGTTGGCTGTTAATATTCCCAATCCAATCGAACAGATGCTTCAAACCCGGGATGACATTCGATATGTTGATGGTATCGCAACTAAAGTGACGGTTAAGGAGTCTTTCATGTACATACCCATCATCGAGACATTGAAGCTCATTTTCAGAAATTCTCAAAATATGGACTTTATGAAAGATGGTTTGTCCCTTGATCTTAGTTGTGAGGAATATTCAAGTTTTCGTTCCGGACAAACGTATCAGAAAAGCGAATATTTTAAAAAATTTCCCGATGCCATCCGTATAAACATTTATCAAAACGATGTGGAACTCGGAAACGCGCTAAGCGCTAGAGCAGGAATAAACAAAGTGTCAGTGTTCGATTTTAAAATAGAAAATTTTCCCTCAAAGTGGAATAGTTCACCAAAGACAGTTTTTCCGCTTATTTACTGCACCACTATAGACGCAAAGAAGCATGGATTTAACAAAATTTTGAAATCTCTTGTTCACGACCTCAAGAGACTAGAGCAAGGAGTAACTGTTTGTTATGAAAATGAAAGATACACTATCTGAGCAGTGGTAACTATGTTCTGCGGTGACACTTGGCTGCGCATGATGTTTTCGGACTACTGGGACCGATGGCAAAATTCTTTTGTAAATTATGCACACTTCAAAGACCTGCTTTTCATCAGGATCCCCATCAAAGTTTTCCCATGCGTACTAAAGAATGGTATGAATTTAACATGACTAAAATTGAATCCGGAGAAATAAATCCTTCAGAACGTGGTGGGTGTATGTTGAATGAGTTAAGTCAATATCATATTACTCAAAATTTTGCTCTAGATACAATGCATGACTTAGCGGAACGATTGGTACCTACCACAATACAGCTAGTACTGAGCCATTATTCCAAAAACAAAGCACTAGGTATCAACGCAGCGTTCATAAATAAACTCATATAGTTTTTGCTTATGGCTACATCGATAAAAAAAAATAAACACCCATTTCCACTTAAGGTGGAAGCGCGCCCTCCTTCTGTGCAATGGCGCGCTATAACGATGGAAACGCGAGTATCAACGGTGGTACGCGGCGCATGATGACTGAATCTCGCTTGCCTACTGTTGAAATGCGGACGCGGTCTGTTGGACGCAGTATTCAAAACATGCGCGACCGCTCACTTTTACAGATCTTGTGCAGAAATATACCGGCCGTCAGAATTGTACAAGGTCTATAAAAGTGAGAGGTCGCGTATGTTTTGAATACTGCGTCAGGAATTGCTCTTGATGTTTTTGAATAGAGTCACAAATACTGTTTTGCATCCGTACAGTATCACCATTTAAAGAAGGTCAGTTTATTGATTATGCGGTAGTTTGACAGGTTTTGCTATACCATGGAATGAGCAGACCTCTCACTTCACAGACCTTGTGCGGCCGTCAAAATTTGCGTCCCTCCAACAGACCGCGTCCACATTTCAACAGTAGGCAAGCGAGATTCAGTCATCCTGCGCCGCGTACCACCGTTGATACTCGCGTTTCCACCGTTATAGCGCGCCATTGCACAGAAGGCGGGCGCGCTTCCACCCTAAGTGGAAACGGGTGTATAATACTCGCGCGAATGTCAGTTTTGCTGTCATTGTTTTTGTTTTGTTTCGTATCGACGCTCCTATTCGTGAGCCGATCTAAATGAAAGCGCATTCAGTGTTGATTTGAATGTTTAACTGTAACAAATTACAGAGAGGTAATGTGTTCACCGAAATCTTTTGAACAAACATTAAATATCATCACAAACAACTATTTCCCATCGGCTTGCAAGCAATACCAGTTGCGCAAATTTTTGCAAATCTATTTGTCACTCGACGACCGAAAACACATTTGCGCAGATTTTGACAGTTTATTGACTATCTGACATTTTACCGTTTGCAAAGGTTGCAGTACCCGGTTGCATGTGCTGTGTGGCACAGAAACTGGTACAATATGCTGTACCCACACAACACGAAGTCGTATTAAGTTGAATAAATTGAATCTCATATTAGTATATTTCGAATCGGAATCGCATTATGCATAGACAATGTACGAGCAATGTATATTCTTTGTTGCATATGATGCCGATTAAGAATGTAATACGATTTTCTTTATGCATACGTAGAGATATACGAACAATGTACGGCTGATGTATATCGTAAGTCGTATATGATGCCGACTTAGAAAACATACGACTAAAGATATACATTTTGAACCATGTACGGTTAGCGCCTCCACTTTTGTACGTTTAGGCATTATTTTAGCTTCATTTACGATTCAAACATATTGCATAGAAGTACGATTATTTCAAGTTGATATTCGATTTACATGCATATGTGTTGTGTGGGTAATTCGGTTCAAGTCCCTGTCTTCGAAAAACCTTCTACTAACCGAGCTGTTCGATAGACGCGTTTGGTTTTTTGGTTACATTTTGCGATATAACAGTGCTTTTGCATACATATCGATGGGGGCTTCAATTAAAGGGACACATCTTGCGCGTGAAGATCGGGCGCTGGTCGAACAGAGAGAGGGTCAGATTATTTCGTAATTTTTTATCCCGCAATTCGTATTTGTATTTGAACCCACTTATCGCTCGGCAATTGTCAACACAATATACCTTCTGCGGAAAGACCTAGAAACTGTAACGGGGACGGCATGGAACCAACAACGGGGCGGTAGGGGAGCCAGGGACTGCTGACGGGCCAGGTACCTGGCCTAAAAATCCTAGTGTTTATTATAACTGTGTCAGTTGAAATCAGAATCGTAGCAGTTGATATTATAAAGTTGGTATGGCAGGTCGAGCGATGTACGTAACTAACAAATATAAACGTATATCGCATGAATGAAACGCCAAAGTTGATTTACATAGCAGGTGAATTAATCTCGCATGAATCGCTTTAATTTCATTAGAAAACGAAATGAATTTTTAAACAAGTAGTGTTGATTAATTTTCATGTTGACTGCATGTCATTATTTTACTTATTTTTGTGAGCAGTTTCGTTCCAATGAAATCGAAGAGCTTCATTCGTTATGAACCCACCTGCTATGTAGATCAACGGTGGGCTGTCATTCGTGCGATATTCGTTTACAATCGCCAGTTGCGTACTTCGCTCAAGCTGCTGTGCCAGGAGGATTATAATATCAACTGCTACGATTCTGATTTCAACTGACACAGTTATAATAAACATGATTGCTTTATAAATTCAACTAACGCAGTTGGAATATCATGTGCTGCAGTTGGAATAAATGCTTCTACTGTTATGATATCATCTGAAAATTCCTGTATATGGATAAGTTGGCTGTTAATATTCCCAATCCAATCGAACAGATGCTTCAAACCCGGGATGACATTCGATATGTTGATGGTATCGCAACTAAAGTGACGGTTAAGGAGTCTTTCATGTACATACCCATCATCGAGACATTGAAGCTCATTTTCAGAAATTCTCAAAATATGGACTTTATGAAAGATGGTTTGTCCCTTGATCTTAGTTGTGAGGAATATTCAAGTTTTCGTTCCGGACAAACGTATCAGAAAAGCGAATATTTTAAAAAATTTCCCGATGCCATCCGTATAAACATTTATCAAAACGATGTGGAACTCGGAAACGCGCTAAGCGCTAGAGCAGGAATAAACAAAGTGTCAGTGTTCGATTTTAAAATAGAAAATTTTCCCTCAAAGTGGAATAGTTCACCAAAGACAGTTTTTCCGCTTATTTACTGCACCACTATAGACGCAAAGAAGCATGGATTTAACAAAATTTTGAAATCTCTTGTTCACGACCTCAAGAGACTAGAGCAAGGAGTAACTGTTTGTTATGAAAATGAAAGATACACTATCTGAGCAGTGGTAACTATGTTCTGCGGTGACACTTGGCTGCGCATGATGTTTTCGGACTACTGGGACCGATGGCAAAATTCTTTTGTAAATTATGCACACTTCAAAGACCTGCTTTTCATCAGGATCCCCATCAAAGTTTTCCCATGCGTACTAAAGAATGGTATGAATTTAACATGACTAAAATTGAATCCGGAGAAATAAATCCTTCAGAACGTGGTGGGTGTATGTTGAATGAGTTAAGTCAATATCATATTACTCAAAATTTTGCTCTAGATACAATGCATGACTTAGCGGAACGATTGGTACCTACCACAATACAGCTAGTACTGAGCCATTATTCCAAAAACAAAGCACTAGGTATCAACGCAGCGTTCATAAATAAACTCATATAGTTTTTGCTTATGGCTACATCGATAAAAAAAAATAAACCATCTGCAAACTTCACCGTCGAAATGCTATCTAAACCCAGTAAAAAGAAATTGAAACAGTCAGCATCACAAAACCTTCTTTTGCTCAGATCATTTCCTTTTTTATCCGGTGATAAAGTTCCTACTGATTGCGAATATATGCGTATGATTGGCCATTCGATAAACATCACACGAATTTTAATGTCCACTATCATATCAGACCATGTGTTAGTATCGCTTGAGGAGCATATTTGGTTGTATGAGGATTTATTCTACAACAAGTTTCAGAGAAGTGTACGAGCAAAAGAATAAGCCCGACAAAAATCAATCGGCGACCTCGAAATTTTAAAAATATTTGTAAACGCCTAGCTCAAAGGCAAAGTTTTACAAAGGTGGTACATATATTGGATAATCCATTCACGGATAATGTAATCTACAGTGGAGGTAACAAAATTCTACGAGAAGATTGTCGCAGTGCTCAGTTGTTAGAAGAAAACGTTAAACATGTGTTTATACCGAAGAAAGTAACAATCAATGGTATTGAATTCAGACCGAACTTGTTGGTCTGCATAAAAAACCACAACAATGAATATTATCCATCATACGGTATTATCGTCGAAATTGCTATAATAAATAGCCAAATCAATTTCTTATTCGAACTATGTAACACTATCACATATAACGATTTTTTGGAAGCATACGAAGTAGTGGCTGGATCAATTGATCAATTATTCTCTTTTGAAAAAAATCACTCGCATACAACCTTCGCCTTCTGGACACCTGTAGGTAGTTGTCTAAAATATGTTTCCAGAAAAGACTTTTGCCAAGATTATTGAAAATGTAATTTCTTTCATTAATTTTTGTAACATGTATTGAAACTAATGAAAAACTATTTTACAGTGAAAGAAGAAATAACGGACATCGAAACATTTTCGATGCTTGATAACACCGATTTCTCAAGACTTCAACTAACAACGAAGATGGTGAAAATTATACAGAAGCATCAAAAATGCTTGAAACTGGAGGCGGCAACAGAAGATCCCAAGAATGAAAGAGAAGAAGAAGAAGCAACATGCTCTAGTTCTGAATTAACTAGTCTTGATAAGGTGAGCAACTGTATTTTAATTTTGTTTAAGTATTCACAATAACCTTTTTTTAAATAAGGAAATCGATGTGAGCCTGCTACTACTCCATACTAATGAAGGACAACTTATTCACGAGTCTTTGACAAAAGACCCATTAAGGCATAAAACCTAATGATGCTACTAACCAAAAAATCAACTGCATCATCTGTGATTGACTGGCAAACAATGACGGCGTGTAAGTATATTTATGAAATATTGCAAATTGTGCCTAGACTAAACGATTGCTATCTCGTTAGACGTCCGGCAACAGATCAAAAACTAATGCTGGCTAAATCCTTGGTGAAGACGTACCCTATTCTGGCCACGAACGTGTCTGATGAACCACATGTAAGATAATGACAAAGAATGATTTTTTTATTAAAATGTATATGATTTCAAATATTCCATTTTTATCTACAGGCAGCGCACGATGGAGCGAAGCCGGGATAAAAATCAAAAATTCATTTTTGGATTTCAGAAAAATGACATATGTTTTCTTAAACTACAAGATGAAACTAAGAAATGACCCAAAAACTAGAGCCCCTGTTCTTCCAGGTTCTGAGAAACAGCCCGTCAAAGTCAAGATTTGTGAAGATATTGCGTGAAAAATTGAAAAAAATCCATCAACTTTGAAGGTCTGTAACTCCTATAATAATGGTCGGAATCGAATTTCAAGTAAAGTTTTGGAAAGCTATATTATCATGCTTTAAAATTGTTGACAGTTTAAGTAAATTGAAATTGAAAGTCACAAAATATTGAGCATTGTTTCGCAAAACTCCTGGAAATTTTTTCAATTTTCTGTCTTTAACCTTACGCCATCGCTAAGGATTGTGAAAGATTGTAATATGATGCATACCCACTTATAGTCTAGAATGTTTTGTAACAATAAATGATAGTTTTTTTTGCGCATACGCGCGCATCTTTACGTCATTCTGTACTTTATATGTGAAGCTCATAGTTTATCACCTACTAGGCGTCTCCATCATGCCATATGCATGATCATGTGTGGTAAGAAATATATGAAATTCTCATTCAATCAAATATAGGTCGATGATCGTATCGTAAAAATGTGAAGCAGGGTAGTGGTTGAACATCACGTGAAAGGGAAAAGACAAGCCAAGTCAATGGCAAAGAATGACATTTGGTTTGGTTTGCTTTGAATGTATCAGGTCGCTTTTTCTTGTTCTACAGCTCACAAACCCATCTTTTTATACCCACAATTCCTATTACTAATGTACCCTACACTAACATTTTGTTCTGTTTGTACCCTTACCTGTAAAAGTTGAAGTTAATCTTCAAGAGTTGGTGAATCACACTGCTTGTAGAATAATTGAAAAGCAAAAAGTAGAAATATTGCGGCACTATTCATCTTCTTTGTGTGATTCACTAAGCGTCGTATTATTGCGCTCGTGGGGCATTGACGGATCTAGTGGACACAGCATTTACAATCAACTGATTCATGGTTCCGGAGAAAATACTGCATCAGACAGTGATTTACTAGTATTTCTAGTACTAGTAACTCCTATCCGTCTTTCATTTATTAGTGACAATTCAGATATCATCTAGATAAACTTGATGCCCCAAAGTGTTAGGTTTTGCAGGCTAATTGTGATCAAGTTTGCGAAAGATTCAAAAGAAAAAGTTATACAAACAGTAGATGAAATCAAACGCCAAATAACCAGGTTAGTTCCTTATACAATTTAGCTAAATGAAACAAGTTATGTGACGGTAAATTATTCATTTTACATGAGTTGAATTGAAGGAAAAATTTTGGCATATTTAACCGACACTATGTATACGCAAACATGTTGTATATATGGTGCAAAACCAACAGAAATGAACAGTGTAAAACACTTATAAAATGGATTTAATCAATATCCTGAGAATTTATCTTATGACTTATATTCTACTACACTGTACTGTTGGATGAGATTTTTCGAATGCTTGCCTCATACTTCGTACAGAATTGAATTTAAAAAACGGAAGGTAACTCGAAAAAAATTGTATTGGAAAAGATGTACAAGGAATTTGGTGTTAAAGTAGATGAACCAAGGTAAATGGGTGGAAATAGTACGACGGGAAATATTTGTCGTCGGGCTTTTTCAAACATAGAAAAATTGAGCGATATTTTGCAAATAGAAACAGAACTTATAGAAAGGTTTCTAAATATTTTAATAGCCATCAACTGTTCACAGCCTTCAAATCCAAAAACTATTAGTATATATTGCAAAGACACATACATGTTTTACATACATCATTAGAGTTGGTACAAAATGCCTTCTACTGTCCACAAAGTTCTTGCGCATGTAAATGTCCCAGCAAAATTGGGATCCTTAGGAGAGGAAGCAGCAGAAGGTAAAAATAAATAATGAAGAAGGTATAGAAGAGAACACGTCCGTCAAATATAACGAGAATTCAATATTAAAGACATTTTTATGAGAGCATTACAATCATCCGATCTATACATTTCAACAATATCTCTGGCTAAATCGTTAAAAATTAAAAATAAAACCCATACCCAGACGCAGTAAAACCCTTTTTCGTAGATTACAGCTCCTCAAATAGTAATAGTCCCTTGCCAATTCAAAACCAAGAAGATAATGGTACAAGTTCAGAATATTCAAATAGTAGCTCTTCCTTAGGAGACGTTATGTCCACGTTAGATGCTTTGAATATCATTATATTATATTCCAAATGACAATATTTTGAATGAAAGTTTGTAGTAAATTTAGTTTGTTTTGTATCAAACTTAAAAAAATCTTTAAGTTAATATAAAAAAGAAAATTGAAAAAAAATGCACCCATAGAAAATTCCAAAAATTTGTGATTTTTGCAGCGCCACCTGGCGGGATTGTCCTGAAACATCATAATTTCATGTAATATAATAGTATTACACGATATTACAATGAAAAAATTCCAAAACATTTGATTCTGAATTTTATCCCGGCAATTTGCTCTTTTTGCTCCATAGTGCAGCGTGGTTTCATAAAAATGGACGAGGAGCAGGACGACATGCTGGCACAATTCATTACAGAATGGAAACACTAGCGAAAAAATCTAATACTCGCATACTTCACCGACCAAAAAAGGATAACCACATTCCAACAACTTCAAGAATGCCAGCGAACGAAGAGAATGAACCAAACCAAGACGACCTGGTAAATTTTTCTTATCTCCAAATGGCGACTTCTTTTAAGATAAAATTGACCATTTCCACAGATAACCGAGCTGCAAACTATTGTTCCTTCAGACAACGTTAAATAAAAAATTAAGGATTTGTGGAAACAAACCTTAAAGTATCGTAACGAAAAACGTCCTGAAGCGACCTTCTCGGAGTTTATGGCAGATTTTCCAGTAGCGGCGACATTTAAGGGAGAATTGGTTTTTTTTTTTTTATATGGCACGACATCCCCTAGTGGGACAAGGCCTCTCTCCGAAGAGAGTTTGTGTGACCGAAAGACGGTATATTATAGATCGGTGGTCAGCCGTTCGTAATACCGGAGGGTGCCAGACTCGAGATTCGATCCCCACACCTGTGGTGTGGTGTTTCCTCGCGCTACCGCGGCGCCATGGGCACCCCCATTGGTTGGTACATGTTATTGATAGAAATAGGTATTGATAGAAATAGGTTGGGGAGAATTGGTTGGTACATGTTATTGATAGAAATAGGTATACGTTTGTAACTTGTATTACTATGTTTCAGATACCTCTTGAATTTAAACTTTTAAACCCACTCGCTGCTCCATTTGAAGACATGTGGTGTGTTATTCAAGAATTTTTTTTGGAAAAGTATCGTAACGCTCATCGGTACATTAGAAATGATGTTTTGAAGGCGCTATCCATCGTTCGAGAAAAAAACTCCATACGAGATGGTAAAAGAACACGCGATAATGGCAACGAACAAAAAGGAGAAGAAGCTCGTCGACTGAATCCATTGCATGGTATAATCGAATGGATTGATGTAAGTCATGCAATAAGTATAAATAATCGATAACAGTACATTTGCAATGCGGAAGTATTCCGTACAATCTAGAATGTAATACTTTTATTTTATTCAAATTCGTTTTCCAATCTTTTCTTTTAGTTTGAGACCGCACTTCCAACGGGAAAAATGTTCTTCAAAAAAAAAAAAAAAACTTCCACAAGGAAAAATGTTTGAGCTCGGTGATTGTTACGTGGTTTGGAAAAAATCAACCATCAATGTAGACTTTTTCTTCTTCTTCTTGGCGGTCTTCTCTTTGGTCATGTCTGCCCGTTAAGGGCTTACTAGACTTATTTCCCTGGTGTACGTGTAAGCACTAAGTACAACTGGTAACAAATTTTTGAACCAACTTATGTAAATACTTTTTTTATTCTAAAAGAACGGGCTATTGTCTAGCTTTAATGGATTTTTTGCTATATTTTGAACTAGCTTGACGGCCCGGCGTTGCCCGGTGATGGAGGGATTGAAAAAAGAATTATGGTTTTAACTATTACTTGAAAGATATGTTTGAATTTAATAGTATCAATAACGAAATATTTTAAATGTTTGATATTTCATCAATTTCCCCATAATGTATAAACCTTAGGGTAACTATGTTGGATATACCTTGACCTTTGTTTACATGCTTGTTTTGTTTGTGTTAGTAAAACTGAGGTTAAATTATAAAATTTAGATGATTTTATCAAAATTTAGTGATCAAACAAACCTTCAACGACATCTGCAGAACTTAAACTTAATGTGTGAAAAGTTTCAGAAGCGACAGTTCAGTAATGGTCGAGTTTTTAGTGTACACAGAACTCCATACATAAAAAAAAGCTAAAATATGTAGTAGATTAATAAAGAAGAATTTTTACTAAAAACTGAACATATGGAATTAATCATTATTCTATAGATACTCACAAAAAACCTTTTGAAAAATTCCGAAGAACGAAATTTTTTAGGTTATGTGTAGTAAACTGCCCAAATGATTGTTTTTAAACATTACTGATATCTCGGTTATTGGTTACCGACAGACTCAGTTAAACACTCGACCTGTCATTTTTTGTAACTAACCGAGGTGCTCGGTTAGAAAAGTTTAATCGAGAGCATTACCGAGCGCTCAACAGTGCGGATCTCGGCAACCAATAACCGAGACTCGGCAAAAAAAATTAAGTGTCCAAATCGTTGGAAACAACATCGTGTGATTGATCTTGATATTCTCGCGTGTGCCTTAAGAGGACAGCAATCACTGTACCAAAACCTATGGATTTTCTCTACAAATAAACAATATTTTACAAAAAAAAATAGAGGGAATTTCAGGGAATGGGTAGACCTTTAAATATAAGCGAATCAAGTAACGTAGTTGCACTTGAAGTACGAAGGTTCGTTTTAAATTGTTTTACGGTCATATTTCGTCACTCTGCGCGATTATTTTTTCGTATACGTAAGTGAAAATTTGCAGTGCTATAAGATGGATGTTTTGGCATCGATCCGCAGTGCGAGTGATCTACTAATGATCACCGACAATGAAATAGAACTTGTGAAGGTGCTGCAACAGGCGGGGTTGCTCGCCACTAGCATGTTGTGCGAAAAGTGTGGCCGCTTCATGACATTAAAGTCTACGAAGCGTGCTAATTCGTGCAAGTGGGTTTGTATAAAAACCCTAATCTGCCCGGGGAGTGAATGTACGGTCCGTACAGGCAGTATATTCAATAACTCCACCCTTCACCCCCCAGCTTATGCGAGTGGTTTTTGTTTAGGCGCTTAACACCAAGGTAGAGTTCGCGGCTACCGATTCCGGTACATCGCGAAAGACCGCTGGAAAGTGGTATCAAATATTAAGAAAATTGAGTGCCGATCACGTGTTTCACCACCAGAATCAAATTGATGACGAGGGATGCGTATTTGAACTCGACGAATCCGTCGTCACCCAGCGGAAATATCACCGGGGACGAATGTCGCACAACTACCAAGTGTGGTTTTTGGAGGCATTTGTCGTGAATCCAGAGATATTTTCGTTGAGATCGTGGAGAAGCGTGATCGTGTAACTCTTCGCAATTTTATTGTGACACATGTCCGTCCAGGCACAACAATAATGGCCGATTGTTGGTGGTCTTACAATGCCTTGCATGGTTTCATCCGTCAGACCATAAACCAATCGAGGAGGAGTACATTACGGAGTACGAAGTCAAACGCCGAAACGATGACACATTTTTAACTATTTGAAATATCATCAAAATAGCACAGAGCTAAAAAAGGGTCACTAGCTCTTGCAAAAGCGATACGCTTCCTGCGTTCGTTCCCTAAACATATATTTTTTTGGCTAGCAAAAGCTTATATACAAATTAAATGTTTTACAAAATGTGTATTCTTGAACTCCGACACCAACCTCATCGTGGTGCTAGCTGGAGTAAGATCTCGGAACGTATTAAGTTCTTCAGCACTTTGTGCAACGATCGTATCCTAATTTATTTATTTATTTATTTATTCAGGCTTACAAGGCAAAAATAAAAAAGTATCTGCAAAGGCAACAAGTAAGATGATAGCAAAACATTTGCAAATATTTTTCACCGAAACAAATGATTTCCTTTTCCAGACGCTAGTATATGTAGCAGATACAGCCAAAAGAGAATGCACAACTCCTCGGAATACATTATGGGAACTATTCAACGTTTTTTAATTACATATCGGTACCTTTTCATCCCGGTAGCCTTTCGGTAGATAGGACAGGCCCACTTCGTACTCGGAGAAAAAACTAAACTAAATTAAATATGTTTTCCATTTCAGTTTGAACTGTGCACTGTGTAGAAAAAATCCTAGGGAAGCTGATTCAATCGAAGCTTAACGGACATGGGCTGTACCAGATAACTTTATATAATAATTCCTACATCCTAGGGAATTTCACGGAGACATCTTGCTGTACCGCTTAACACTCGACAAACATATCCTTTTATTGAAAGTCGATCGATAATATTGTTTACCAAGAGTGCTTTGCAACATAGCAAGGCAATTTTACACCACACAGTATAGTAACACTCAGTTTGATATCACTCATCTTGGGCTGACAGAGACTTGCTACCCTCTCTACTTGTAGAACTTCGTCCACCGTTTAGCCGAACTTTCATACCAAGAGGCTTTACTTTACCTTTTTTTGAAAAGATTGCAGCGCTCTTCTCGGATGAAAACAGCTTCTGGCACTGTTTCTGTGACGAAATGATCTCTGATCACCGAAAGCACAGGAATATCATCAGCAAATTTCGCTCTCACCCATTCTCAATTGTTTGCATCACCTATCCGCATCTACTGTTCCAACGCGGATCAGTTGTATGGATGACCGTTCATCATTGTATGCATTGGCTCTGGTTCTGTTTTTTCTGTAATGTTCTTTCCTGTAATTGTAAGTACCACTGCACCACCTTTTTAATGTTTTGTTAACTTATCGTCTTATTTCTCTCGTTTTTGCAGCCTTGAATTAAAAAAGTATCCTTTAGATTTTTCGGCGATTCCTTATATCCCTATTCAATCGTATTTGTAAGCGTTCCTGAAGCGACCATTCTATAATCCATTGTATGTTAAAGCATGTTGATTAGCTCATTAAGGTGGAGCCTCTTTGAAACACTTTTTTGCTGATAGATCCTGTAATTTAATTTTTCTGGTTCCGTGTCTATCAACCTTCTGAACTTGTCCACTTGTGCAATCATTTTTGGTCCATAACGTAATGAAAAAAACTGGAAAATTATTTTTGTTTATTTGAGCTGCAAGAAATTCAACAAGAAGTTATTTTAATTGTTCAATAAAAGGTTACCAAAAGAAACCCGGCCTTTTCGCGATTTTACGTTGGGTTCTGTTTGACCGGGATGAAAAAGAGAGATGATATCAAGAATGATGAGAAATAGATTAGATTTGGTTTTTGCGTGATGCGATCGAAAACGTTGACAATTTCTTTTATGTGGATATTATGTATACATTATTCCGTATACACATAATTAAAGAAGAACAGTTTTGCATCTTTATAACACGATAAGATTTAAGTGCTTTAATTTCGAACACAGGATCAATCACTTTAGTTAATCAACCATCGCAAGATCAATTTCTTGATTAATATCGATCCATGCAAGGTACCGTATGATAAGCAAGGCCTAACAAACTCTCGGCCTCATCCGACGCATGGCATCTGACTTTACAGATTCCATGTGTCTCAGAACCCCCAAATGCAGATTAGATCTCATCTTGAGTTCGCTCTTGTGCCTAGTTGGAGCGATATCGGGTATTTGAAGTACCCGACATACTGGTCCGATCTGTTCTGAGACTGCGAGTCTCAGCGGCTCTAAGGCTCAGACGCTGTACATCGAGCGCACACCTTATGATCCTGGGGACCAATGAGCAGGCTACCTCCTCGTGCCTGTGTACGCGGGGCCTGGCACACCTGTCTCGTGTGCAACGACATCAGCTCACATCATGTGAGGCTGCTCACTGATCAGAAACAACTCAATTTTGTGTTTGATAACAAGTTCGCAAAAAAGACGATGGTGTGACATGCAATCTGCATCTGCGGGCACAAAACGGCACCGCAATGACGTCGGACGTTTACAGAACCCAATGTTTGGAGAAATGGATTCTACCATTTATCAAAGCGCACAGGGGCAAAGTTGTCTCTTGGCCCGATTGGGCGACCTGTATTTATTCCAAGGTGGCCTTGAGTGGTACAGGGCCAATAAGATCAACTTTATCCCTAAAATAACGAATCCACCAAATTGCCCAAAGTTTCGCTCCATCGAAAAATACTCGACAATCAGCAAACTACGTCTTAGACGAAGTGGTGGGACAGGAAGGAGAGCTGATGTTAGAGCCGAAGAAAAAAATACGTGAGTTTATTAGAACCTGCAACACGTAAATATATAGTAAAAAGCTATTTTTATAATCACGACGTAACGCAATGGAATAGTCGACGACCCAACGATCAAAGGAACTGTGAAGCACCCGGTGAATGAGTGGCTGGAAATAAGGATGGAAATGAACATGGAAGGAACGTTATATGCCTGTCAATTTATGTTGATAATTTGATTCTAGGCAGTTTCAACGTGGAAGCGTTCAGAATGAATTCAAAAACCTTCTGGGAATTTATCCCTTAAGTGCCTTAACGAAGGAGCATTTAAACGAAACGAATGCTCCGTATTGTTTGTTTGATTCAAACTCGACAATTAATTTGTTTGCTGTTTGAAACACAAAGTTTTCAAACTAATCGCAATATTAGTTATCGAGCAAAGTTTTTTATTATTGAAGCAATTGAAAAGAAAATGCTTTTTACTTCATCGAAGTTAGAAGTTGAGATTAAAATGTAAACTCGGCTAAGTGTCGATGACAAATTTATCCCTATAAAAAAATCGAAAAGTGACGGTGTATTTCCGGCATCGATGTCTCTGACTGGTAACACATACTCAGGCGAATAGAATCTTTGTGACGCCTTTGCCACCTACTTTTCTTCACTGTATGACAGTGCATCAACATTGGTTTATTCACAATTCTTGGAGCCATTCAAGAGCAAGTAGATATTCCCTTGCCATCCATCACCGAAGAAGAAGTGTTCTCTGCTGTTAAGGACCTTGTACCGATCTTAACAAAAATCTTGAACAAATCAACCCTTATAGTCTCCAAGCTTTCCGTTCCTTTGGAAATCATCATGGATGTTCCCTGTTCACAAGAAGACGGACCGGGGTGATATCACCATGCTATTCGCGTGTAGAAAATTGTTTGAGCTACTTATAGTCAAACATCTCCAACGAGGATTTCGACTTTCGATCTTTTCTGTTCAACATGGTTTAATGCCAGATCCATCGATACTAACATAATGTGCTTCTTGATCTTTATACGGGCTTCCTCGCTGACTTCGACTACGTCAACCATGCCTTGCTGCTTGATAAATTGACAAGGTATGGTGTTCATGGTGGCCTTGTCCAGTAGATTCAGAGTTTCTTGACTGGAAGATGCATTCAAGTCAGCATTGGTTCGAGCTTTGGTGCTCCATTCTGCAACATGAATTAGCAAAAATGGTTTCACTGCTTTAAAACAATACAGTCAAGCAAGCAATGCTGCTAGATCTACAGATGAAAAGCCATAGCATCGAAAACGAAGAGAAAATATATGAATAACCTATTAAATTTGTATTAGAAGGCATAACAACGTATCAAAATATGAATCCTCCAGAAAGTCAAATACAAACTCTAGTTGACAAAAAAGATAATGATCAATACCGCCAACACCTGTTTGGAGACTTTGTGAGTCGTATAAGAGTACAAGGAAAATTATCTGACCCAAACCTCAACCTCAACCTCAATTATGCACGGAGCCTCAACCATACGCTTCCAAGTCCCCATTGCGCCAGCAATCGGGGTCAAGGTTAGCCGTGCCCAGCAACAGCCTAGACGTCGGGTGTTTCCTACATTATGGCGAAGTTACACAAATATCAATCAAGATTTTCAACCCTGTATATATAAGTGCGGCAATTTTTATGTAAACCAGCCACTTCTGTACCCTGTGAAAGAGTATTTTCGAAAGCCGGACAAATTTATAATGACAAGCGATCGCGATTAAATCCAAAAAAAAATGACGGAATTAGTGTTCCTTCATCACAATGACTTTTAGATTGATTGAAATAAAAAACACTACATTATGTAAAAGTTTCATATTGTTTACGAACGTCTTTAGGTATAGAAATGAATATATTTTATAGATAGTATCGTTTAGTACAGTTAATCATAGAATAATATTGCATGTAGTGAATAGTTCATGAATTCTTTAATACAATGCTATGAATTATGTCTGACTGAACTGCAAAGAGAAAATGAAGTTTAGAGTATTTGATTTCAATAAAACAAAAGATTATTGACAATGTTCACAATGTTTTTGGACTTCTGGACTGCATCGAAATGTATATAGTTTATATAAATGAATAATGAGTAAATAGCTAAAATAGTTTAGTTAAGGCTAAGAATGTATTGTACATAGTTGATAGTTTATGAACTCTATTGCAACGATATGAATTATGGTTGATTGAACTGCGATAAAACCAAATCCACAAATAAGATGCATAAGCATAACAAATATTCTCTTGTTAAATATTCTAGTATTGAATACTTTTTAAAATGTTTTTTTTTATGTATGTGATATTTTACGATACATCAGATTTTACAATGCGGTGAAAGTAATGATCTGGCAAATATTTGTAGTTTAACATTATAACCAATTTGAAGAAAAAATCGGTCCTGGGACGTGCGGAAGAATCACCGCACACGCTCACTTCACCTCACTGAACTGGACCGCACCTGATCTTTCTAAAGAATCATCTTTCCTAGACCGAGCACCTTTTGCGGCCACATTTTGTATGTAAGGGAGATGTCACGGAGACCGAGCACCTTTTGCGGCAACATATTTTATGTAAGGAACATGGCACGGAGAGGCACTTCTGTTCGTTAAGCTACAAAAAACAAAAAGAGGAACAAATTCGCGCCAAAACGAATGCAGCTCGTGAAGCAAAGAAAGTCTCTGTAGGTCAAGGTTTCAAAAGCTAAGTCCGCTGCAAAAAATGCTAAATTGACTATTTGATTGCTGTTGAAATGTATTTCTATCATTTCAAGTTGATCATTGAATATTGTTGAATAAAGCAGTTGAATGTAATGAAATACATCCATTTTGTTTTAAGTGCGCCAGGTAAGGCACATTACAAAAACCAGGCGCCAAAATAGGAACATGATGTGCCACACAAAGAGTTTGTGTAATTTGAAGAAATATTAATCTTCGTGTTTTTCATTTATTTTGGTAATATTCTATGGTAGTTAGGCTATCACTGTGCAAAAAAAAGCATCATTTGACCGAACATTGCTTTTGTTATTCAACTTTGTATGCACAGTTTCCTCAACAGCACCAAATATCAACGGTATAAGATAATTAAATATGCTCCAGAATGAGATTACGAAGAATACATATCATGGAAGATTTTTGTGCAGGAATATAAATGGGAAGTAATGATGAAGACTTTTCTATAACTAATAAATGTAATACAGTTTAACATAATCCGACGAAGAAAAGTGAATTTAAAATTATTACAAAATAAAAGGATGGCAAAGTTCCACTACTCATTTTTTCAGCAATAGCGTCATTTCTCTTGCCATCATCTCATCAAGAGGAATAGTTATAAGCTCAAAAAGGTTCAATAAAATACTTATCTGATCTCTGACTGGAAGTACTAACTCTTATTGAGCCCCCACGTTCGCTGCATTCTCTTCATTGAACTTAATTGCACAGCAAAACAGATTATGCACTAACGATTGATTAAATCTGCATCAAATTTCTAACACCGTATCTATTTCAAACACCGCATTGAATCTGAAAAATAAAACGACGTTTACATCCATTAATTTACTGTATTAAAAATAAAGAAAATAACAGGTATACTACTTTCGCCTATAAGTTCAGACAAACGACACATTGATCAACATGCATTGAAAATATAAACTAATGAGAATTATTGAATGGAGGGGCCCATGACGCAGGGGAGGCGCGAGGAAAGCTTAATAGAGCTTGACCCATTCACCCATCAACAATCGAATAAAATTTCTTTTCACTTAAAACATTGGAAAACAAAATCAAAATGGTAAAAATGCTATACTTTGGATAGACGAACCGAAGAAACCATTCATAAAAATCCTGACTAACTCAGCAGACTTATGGAACCATATGGAGACATAAAAATCTTTTTTTTTTACTATTTTTAACAGATCAACCAAACATGTTTTTTTTACAATACAATTTCAATTAAGTTGAACAATGAGAATTTCGATAATTTGAAATTTCGATTGAAACGATTTTCGTAAGATAAGGACTTTTTTCAATAATAAATTTAAATTCTAAGAAAATCTTAAAATTCATAATACTCACCATACTTAACAAAATCGATTTCATCACTGGCAATCAGAGGAACAACCGTATCGGAAACAATTCTGAAATAGATTCACGCATTTATATCAACATTAGTTTTCATAGTATTCAAAGGATCAAAACAAAAACTACTCACAATTAGTCAATCTTATTTGTATTTTTAAAACTACACGTAAATATGCTGTAACGAATGATTGTATACATACTCTAATTAACACGTTAAGTGCTACGCGTAATTTGCACTCCTTACCGTTCTGCCGGCGATTCGCAGCAAACCATCGACAGCGAGCAAGGCAGTACTTTCATGTTCAATCATGTCTCGACGAAACAAAACGAGGCAAAACAGAGAAATGAAAATACGGTCAGACTCTCAAACAAATGATTCTAATAATGCGGGATCTAAGGTATGCTATTGAAAAACTTACTACGCTGTCGGTCCCGAACCGCCTGTGTCCCTACCAAACCGGCTCTGTTGGTCCGAGCGAGCCGACGCCGGCATACGGGAAAGAACGCTGTCGGCCCCACGGGACCGACGTAGTGCTTAACGTGTTAAAGAAACGCAAGACGGATCATTCTCAAAAACATTATAAAACGCATTCTATCCGGACACCTCAAATGGTTTTAGCTCATTCAATACATATATGCGTGAAAAGATTAATGATTTCACATTTGACACTGTTCAATAATTTTTACACAATCGAACAATCTGAATTTCATAATCTGTGATCGTGAGATTATCTTGAGAAACATTCATTTAGCTGAAACTTATGGAAGCTTTGACCATTTTGGCCATTAGTCTCTCTATTTCAAGATTAACGACGGTAAAACTGCATTGTTACTTACCACACTTTACACAACTGTTCTCGTTTTGTCTCGTTCCTTGCATGACGTAACCAAATTTCGTAGAATATTGTTCAGGGGGCAAGCACTTCCCACACGCAATCAAATTGATGCTGCACTAGAATCAAAAGAAAAATATAGATTTCATGAATGGCTGACTAATCTATAGAAAAAAAATTTTTCTGCAATCATTCGTCGTAACTACCACAAGTCTAATAATTAAATTTAAGTCAAGATGCACTGCCTGACTTACGGTGTGATGTTGCCTTTTCCGCAATGACATGCCATTGCCCGCCCCTTTTTCGACAAGGAAAATTTCACTATGCTTTTAATAACGATGTAAAAAACGCTTCATAGTGAGCGATGAAACACTAAACTGTTAGAATGTTCACATTGAACAACATTTCAGTAAATAAAAATCGGGAAATATTCACCTAAGTAAGAAGTATGGCATGCTTTTTTCTCAACCGGAATCCAACCAACTAGTGTTGGCAGAATCCAGATTCGGATGATCCGAAGATTCGATCCCTAGACGGATTCTAAAGATTCGAACCTCATCTGACAGATTCTAAAGATTTGGGTCCCATTTGACGGATTCTAAAGATTTGATAAGGATTCGAATCAGATTTGATTGGTTTGGGACTCGATTTGATTCGATTCTGACTTGATCATAAACTGTTTGAAGCGACTCACAATGATTTGAGTTGAATTAGTCACATAACTAGTCGATCTAGAGATGATGTAATTGATTTAAGTTTACTCAAATCGAACACTGGATAGAATGTCCAATGGACATAGATTGAGTTGTTTGCGCGGTTTGCAAGTGGAACCTTTTTTTTACAAAGAAATACAGTACAATCTCCATTATCCAAGTTGGTCTACCCAAAACAAACCCATTTCATCAGGACCAGACCATTTTCACCGGATTCTGAATCGGATTTTGGGGATTCAGATTAAGATACACAATTTCCAGACCGATTTTGATTTGTTTGCATGATGATGATGAAACTCGGATAAATCGGTTAGGCTGGTGTCATTGCTTTACCGCACGATGTTTTGTCGGACGAAAATGTATGGGATTTGACAGCTGCAGGCTTCGCACGATTTAATCGTACGATAAAATCAAAATCATTTGATTTTGTCGTGCGATTTTATCTGTCAAACTGAACTTGGTTGTATAAACTTGAATTTGCGGCTTTTTTCTCGACCACACAACAGAAAATAGTTGTTTGTATACAACGAATAAGCAGCAACCATGGTGGACGTCCGCATTGATGAGGAAAAATTAATTTTATTGGTGCAAGAGCGCCGGCATCTGTGGGATAACAAAGATTCTAATTATAAGAATAAATACGTGACATCTAAAGCATGGAACGCGATTGGAGCTGAGCTGAAAGTGCATGGTATGTATTATTCGATCATCACTAATACCGTGATCCCAACAACGAGGCTACTCCGTACCGTCGATCTAGCCGGACACAGTTGTTTTATATGTTAAACCAGGACGATTCAGTTTATTTTTTGTATTGGAGCATTAGTTATTTCATATTGTTATAAGTTATTATGTTCAATGCGTTTAAGAAAGCATTTCAGTTGCAGATGCAGTATTTCAGGTCGCTTGGTGGCAGATAAAGGAGGTCGGTGTAGGGATGATGGGGCTGCAGCTGGACACAGTTTTTGATATATTAAACCAGGACGATTCAGGTTGATTTTTTATTAAGGCATTAGTTGTTTCATATTGGTTAACTATGTTAAAAGCGTTTAAGAAAGCATTTCACATGGTGCGGTGGCAGATAAAGGTGGCCGGTGTTGGGATGATGGTTAGTTTTGGAGAGGGTTTCCAAACAATAACTTTGTTGTATATACATAGTTCATATGAATGCAGAAAGTGAAAATATAACATATGTAAAAAAAGGTATAAATGGTTGATGAATAATTTGATGCATTTGAAAGAAAATATTAAAATTTAAGAAACTGATAGAAAAACATCAATGGCAAAATATGGAAGATGGGATCTGTCAGGTATGTAAAGACTACTTGTATAAATGAATTCATTCTAAACCTACGGTAATATATTTACAAAAATTACAACTACACAATGAAATACTCTACTGCTATATCTACAAATTATAAACTATACATAATTCATTTATCAAATCTTGAATTCATTACATTACCTAACCATTGTATTATCTAACCAGAAAAATAGTTTTTAAAAAAATCCCTAATTTCTACGGCCTGACGCGAGGAATGGTTTGCCCTATTAGAGTTTGCGTTGCAGTTTGCTATTACTATTTCCGGATTTGGGATTGTATCTTTCAAATCAATACAAATATTGTGTAATAAGCAAACTGACTTCACTATTAAAGACACATGCTCCGGAGTTACTTGAAGCTCGGTTTTCAGGCATCGCCATTTGGCCACAAGCAAACCGAATGCGCATTCTACGCACCTTCTTGCCCTACTCAAAGAACTGTTGAATAGTATTTTAGATGCATCTTCACTCTCTGGATAGGGCCGAAGAAGAAATGTTTTCAATGGGTATCCCTGGTCCCCCAGAAACACGTGGGGCATGTTTTGTGAAAAACCTGGAAGAGGTTTTGGGTCCGGGATGTTCAGGCGGTTTGAACTAATCAGGTTTAGCAATGTTGATGAATTGAAAACACCACTATCGCTACGGCTTCCATACTCGCCAACATCAATCGTAATGAACTTACATTTTGCATCTGCTACAGCTTGCAGATGCAAAGAATGAAATTTTTTGTAGTTAAAATATTGACTACCGGAGCTTGCCGGTGCTTTCATTCTAACATGTTTCCCGTCAATGGCTCCAATGCAATTTGGGAAATTCCATTTCTCAAAGAATTCCTTTTCGATTTTTTTGAATGCGGAAATTGTAGGAAAAGGCATAAATTCCTCGTTTAAAACGTTCCAAATGGCTTCGCAAGTTTCATATACAATGGCGCTTATTGTGTTATGGGCCATACAAAATGAGAACGATAGTGACTTAAAAGTTATTCCAGTTGATAAGAACCTAAAAATAAAGATATAGAAACAAATAACATAGTAGGTTAGCCTAAGTATTTAATTTAAAACCTTTTTAATATTTAAGTCGAAAATATTACGTGATTTTAAAGAAAATTATTTTGTTTCAGGGATCGTCGCACGGAATAAATGGCGCAACATGCGAGACGCATATAAACGTAATCTTGAGAAAGAAAATCAACCATCTGGGTCGGGATCAATATCGATCCGATATAAATATAAGGATCAAATGAGGTTTTTAGCTGACAACCTCGTTTCTCGGCCCAGAACGGGAAACTTAGAAGTAGTGGAAGGTATTAATACAAGTTACTTTGATTTTGGTATTTTCAGAATTAAAATATTTCTTATGTTTTTTCTACAGAGTATCCAATAGAGTACTTAGACGAGAGTCTTGAAGAAATAGTTGAAGAGGAAGCGCCGCAACCCATTAAAACCCCGCATAAAACCATCCCCACACAAAAAAAAAGGAGTGACGCTGTAATTTTGGAAGAACTTGTGGCGCTTGAAAAAGAGCGTCACGAAATTATAAAAAATAAGCAAGAAAAGAGCGCTAACTATTATTTCATGTTAAGTTTAGTTCCTCTTCTGGATAGCTTAAGTGAAGAAGATCAGATGGATGCACGGGAGGAAATTTTATCATTTACTAATAGAATTGTAAGAGAAAAAAAGCAAAACGAACTAATATAGTTTCATAGTTGTAAATATAGTAAGTTAGTAGTATAGTAGTATATTCGTAGTAATAAACATAGTAGTGTAAATATAGTAGTATGTAAGAAAAATTCAATATTTTGGAATGGTTAAATGAAATAAAATGAACTTATTAACGGGTGCACCCGTTCAGCCGGCTACCCGGGTAGATTTGGAGTTTTGTTTTCAAATAACTTTTTAATGGATTGTCGTATCGGCATGAAACTTTTAGTTTTCAAAGGAATTTAAATATTCGCATTTTTCGGTTGTTACTCCATAATCGATCAACAGGCCTACCTGGGTAGTCCATACATTTTGTATGGGATATTTCGTTTTTCTGTACTTCACACCAAATATGTTTTCATGTAGATGTCGGGTAGAATGTAGATGTAGAAATTACGGGTAGGACGGTTGAACGTTCTCGTAGGTAACTATGGTTTAACGGGTGGCGGTTAATAAATCGTAGTATAGTGTAGTTATTAGCATTAGCATAGTAGTTTAAAGTAAAGCATGGAAGTATGTACAAATATATCAATTTAGTGAAGTGGTCTTGATTACCTGAGAGTTACCATCAGTCGTTCTTCTGGAAAAATGGCTGGTGTGTGTGTTGGCAACTTAAAGATGAGGTGCTCTATCTTTTTCAATATGAAGAAGAATGTTTCCTTGGACATCCTCATATATTCAAAAAATTTGCCTTCTTGCTCCAAGAGCTTCGGAAAAAGAGTGAAGTATTCTCCGTTTTGCTCTCGATGTTTCCATATCTCGTTAGTGTCTTTGCGCTGTTTCTTTAGCAACGTATAGCGCAAAGAGAAGCTTGTTCCAAGGAGAAGCTCTGTCTCAGAATCCGAATCCATGCTACAAATATTTTAAATTTATTTAAATTATTTCTCTTCCGAAGCAGCAGAGGAAATAGGCCAGATTGAAAAGCTGTCAGAAGAGCAGAAAACCAATTTCGACAAATGTGAATAACCAGAAAACTGGAACAAAAGGTGTTGCAAAGATGGTTTTACAATTTACTATGATATTTTAACCGGTAGAAGTTAATACTTATTAAGGAATTAAAGGAATGTATGTGAACAAATGTGTATAATGAACAAAATGAAATCCAACCTAGATTTAAGTAGCTCTTTTGAATTTTAGTATATACTCAACTATAAACTTACCTGATTTTTACTTAAGATGAATAAAAAGGAAATAACGCAGAAAGAATTGAAAAAAATTGAACGCAGAAATTTAATTAAAATAAATGGGCTAGACCGTAATCTGTGACCTTTCTACTCCAAACAAATTTACCAGCAAAATTTGTTTATTATTGTTATTATTTATTTTACACCGGATTTTTTTAGTTGTTTGTTTACCTTGAACTGTCAAAAACATCGGACGCAAATCGGACGAGCAATGACACCACTTATCATCGTTCGTGCGACAAAACATCGTGCGGTAAAGCAATGACACCAGCCTTAGTCTGCATATTCCCTCAAAGGACTAGATTGTTCGTGCTGTTTGAATACAATTAGAAGAATAATGTCAACTTTACTGATATTCTTATTTAAGTCATTCATTGAATTAAACAAATCATATGAAAAATCGGCATTAGATGAGCATGTATGACATGACTAATTGGGATTCGGATTCGGAGATCCGGATCTCAGAATGGATTTGAATCGAAAGATTCGAAACCCTATAGGATTCAGTTTCACCATCACTACAACCAACAACTGACAGCTGGAACCCAATGCATATCTAGACATAATTTCTCAAGACAAAAAACAAATTATTTGCGGTTGTAGGGTTCTGTACTAAAAAAATAAACATTCGTTTTCCAAATTATCAAAACGTCCGCAAGACATTTAATATCGATTTCTGTCAAAACTTTTCAACGCGAAAAAAAATCTCTCAATTTTAAATGGCCCGAGGCGGGTTGTAACAAAATTAGGAACTCCTTATCGTTTAACCCCTGGTCACAGCTTTGCGCAACCGCATGCGGTTGCGTTTTTTCCCATGGGAGCGATAGGAGCTGTCATGGGCTGTCACCGCAGACGCAAGACCAAAGTGATTATTATCCAGGTGGGTTCATCGCGAACAAATCACCTTGACTTTTTTAGCAAAATAAAGGAAAAATTTGACAATTATTCCGGGTTTTGTTTATGCTTACAATTTGCCAGTTGTTGTTTCCAAAGTTCTTTCCAATAGCGTAAGAATGCCGTATTTATCCTGTTCAGCTGTTTTTTGCAAAAAAAAACTCATGGAATGGGAAAAAATGCGATATAATGAAGATATTGTCGTTTTAACTAACACGTTTCGTGTAGCATTGTAGCAACAAAGTGTTAACGTATGTGCCTTTGGACGACCTAACCGCATTACCCATCTCGTCCAACCTCAATTACTAGATGACTTTGCAATGCATCGTAGATGGAACTGTGTCCTCAGTAAAGTTGTGGCTAATGAGGGCAGAGTCTTCCGGTAACCGTATCAACTGGAACCAGCAGCTTGCTAACGCGTCGTTATCCTTTTGTAGGTAAACAAAACCAGGAACGATTGTCAAAAATTGATTTCAAAATGGCTGCCACGACCAGGCCTTTGAGCTCACCTCCCTTAGGACCCACCTTGCGGTTTCTGTACTAAAAAATCAAACCAGTTTGATTCTTGCCACATACTCTTGCGTTTTGATATGTCAACAGTAAATATTGTTCCTAGTAGATTTTAATGAGATTGTATGCTCATATAAGTGGTATATTCAAACATTAAAGTATTATTTTTGGCAAAAAGCTGTGCTCCTTTGACAGATCAAAAACGCAACCGCATGCGGTTGCGAAAAGCTTTGACCACAGGTTTACTGTATACGTTTACTGTAATTAAACGTTTTTAATATTTGTCACACTGAAATGGCAAAATGTATGGACCACCCGCGTAGTCTGGTTGAACGTCTACGTATGTAGGTTTGGTTGAACGGGTGACGGTTAAATTTCTAACGGACGTTTTGAAATTTTGAAAAACAAAAGTTTATTTTTTTAGTACAGAACCCTACAACCGCAAATAATGTGTTTTTTGTCTTGAGAAATTATGTCTAGATATGCATTGGGTTCCAGCTGTCAGTTGTTGGTTGTAGTGATGGTGAAACTGAATCCTATAGGGATTCGTATCTTTCGATTCAAATCCATTCTGAGATCCGGATCTCCGAATCCGAATCCCAATTAGTCATGTCATACATGCTCATCTAATGCCGATTTTTCATATGATTTGTTTAATTCAATGAATGACTTAAATAAGAATATCAGTAAAGTTGACATTATTCTTCTAATTGTATTCAAACAACACGAACAATCTAGTCCTTTGAGGGAATATGCAGACTAACTGGTTTATCCGAGTTTCAGCATCATCATGCAAACAAATCAAAATCGGTCTGGAAATTGTGTATCCTAATCTGAATCCCCAAAATCCGATTCAGAATCCGGTAAAAATGGTCTGGTCCTGATGAAATGGGTTTTTTTGGGTAGAACAACTTGGATAATGGAGATTGTACTGTATTTCTTTGTAAAAAATAGGTTCCACTTGCAAACCGCGCAAACAACTCAATCTATGTCCATTGGACATTCTATCCAGTGTTCGACTTGAGTAAACTTAAATCAATTACATTATCTCTAGATCGACTAGTTATGTGACTAATTCGACTCAAATCATTGTGAGTCGATTCAAACAGTTTATGATCAAGTCAGAATCGAATCAAATCGAGTCCCAAACCAATCAAATCTGATTCGAATCCTTATCAAATCTTTAGAATCCGTCAAATGGGACCCAAATCTTTAGAATCTGTCAGATGAGGTTCGAATCTTTAGAATCCGTCTAGGGATCGAATCTTCGGATCATCCGAATCTGGATTCTGCCAACACTAGTTGGTTGGATTCCGGTTGAGAAAAAAGCATGCCATACTTCTTACTTAGGTGTATATTTCCCGATTTTTTTTTATTGAAATGCTGTTCAATGTGAACATTCTAACAGTTTAGTGTTTCATCGCTCACTATGAAGCGTTTTTTACATCGTTATTAAAAGCATAGTGAAATTTTCCTTGTCGAAAATGGGGCGGGCAATGGCATGTCATTGCGGAAAAGGCAACATCACACCGTAAGTCAGGCAGTGCATCTTGACTAAAATTTAATTATTAGACTTGTGGTAGTTACGACGAATGATTGCAGAAAATGTTTTTTCTCTATAGATTAGTTAGCCATTCATGAAATCTATATTTTTCTTTTGATTCTAGTGCAGCATCAATTTGATTGCGTGTGGGAAGTGCTTGCCCCCTGAACAATATTCTACGAAATTTGGTTACGTCATGCAAGGAACGAGACAAAACGAGAACAGTTGTGTAAAGTGTGGTAAGTAACAATGCAGTTTTACCGTCGTTAATCTTGAAATAGAGAGACTAATGGCCAAAATGGTCAAAGCTTCCATAAGTTTCAGCTAAATGAATGTTTCTCAAGATAATCTCACGATCACAGATTATGAAAATCAGATTGTTCGATTGTGTAAAAATTATTGAACAGTGTCAAATGTGAAATCATTAATCTTTTCACGCATATATGTATTGAATGAGCTAAAACCATTTGAGGTGTCCGGATAGAATGCGTTTTATAATGTTTTTGAGAATGATCCGTCTTGCGTTTCTTTAACACGTTAAGCGCTACGTCGGCCCCATGGGGCCGACTGTGTTCTTTCCCGTAAGCCGGCGTCGGTTTGCCCGGACCGACAGAGCCCGTTAGGTAGGCCGGCGTTTCTACGAATCGCTGGCTGAACGGAAAGCAGTGCAATTGGGCATAGCGCTTAACGTGTTAACACGTTAAGCACTACGTCGGTCCCGTTGGGCCGACGGCGTTCTTTCCCGTATGCCGGCGTCGGCTCGCTCGGACCAACAGAGCCGGTTTGGTAGGGACACAGGCGCTTCGGGACTGACAGCGTAGTAAGTTTTTCAATAGCATACCTTAGGTCCCGCATTACTAGAATCATTTGTTTAAGAGTCTGACCGTATTTTCATTTCTCTGTTTTGCCTCGTTTTGTTTCGTCGAGACATGATTGAACATGAAAGTACTGCCTCGCTCGCCGTCGATGGTTTGCTACCAATCGCCGGCAGAACGGTAAGGAGTGCAAATTACGCGTAGCACTTAACGTGTTAATTAGAGTATGTATACAATCTTTCGTTAAAGTATATTTGCGTGTAGTTTTAAAAATACAAATAAGATTGACTAATTGTGAGTAGTTTTTGTTTTGATCCTTTGAATACTATGAAAACTAATGTTGATATAAATGCGTGAATCTATTTCAGAATTGTTTCCGATACGGTTGTTCCTCTGATTGCCAGTGATGAAATCGATTGTGTTAAGTATGGTGAGTATTATGAATTTTAAGATTCTCTTAGTATTAAAATTTTTTATTGAAAAAAGTCTTATCTTACGAAAATCGTTTCAACCCTTTGATTATCGAAACTCTCATTGTTCAACTTAATTGAAATTGTATTGTAAAAAAAACATTATGTTTGGTTGATCTGTTAAAAATAGTAAAAAAAAAAAGATTTTTATGTCTCCATATGGTTCCATAAGTCTGCTAAGTTAGTCAGGATTTTAATGAATGGTTTCTTCGGTTCGTCTATCCAAAGTATAGCATTTTTACCATTTTGATTTTCTTTTCCAATGTTTTAAGTGAAAAGAAATTTTATTCGATTGTTGATGGGTGAATGGGTCAAGCTCTATTAAGCTTTCCTCGCGCCTCCCCTGCGTCATGGGCCCCTCCATTCAATAATTCTCATTAGTTTATATTTTCAACGCATGTTGATCAATGTGTCGTTTGTCTGAACTTATAGGCGAAAGTAGTATACCTGTTATTTTCTTTATTTTTAATACAGTAAATTAATGAATGTAAACGTCGTTTTATTTTTCAGATTCAATACGGTGTTTGAAATAGATACGGTGTTAGAAATTTGATGCAGATTTAATCAATCGTTAGTGCATAATCTGTTTTGCTGTGCAATTAAGTTCAATGAAGAGAATGCAGCGAACGTGGGGGCTCAATAAGAGTTAGTACTTCCAGTCAGAGATCAGATAAGTATTTTATTGAACCTTTTTGAGCTTATAACTATTCCTGTTGATGAGATAATGGCAAGAAAAATGACGCTATTGCTGAAAAAATGAGTAGTGGAACTTTGCCATCCTTTTATTTTATAATAATTTAAAATTCACTTTTCTTTGTCGGTTTATGTTAAACTGTATTATATTTGTTAGTTATAGAAAAGTCTTCATCATTACTTCCCATTTATAGTCTTGCACAAAAGTCTTCCATGATATGTATTCTTCGTAATTTCATTCTGGAGCATATTTAATTATCTTATACCGTTGATATTTGGTGCTGTTGAGGAAATTGTGTATACAAAGTTGAATAACAAAAACAATGTTCGGGCAAATGATGCTGTTTTTTGCACAGTGATAGCCTAACTACCATAGAATATTACTAAAATAAATGAAAAACACGAAGATTAATATTTCTTCAAATTACACAAACTCTTTGTGTGGCACATCATGTTCCTATTTTGGCGCCTGGTTTTTGTAATGTGCCTTACCTGGCGCACTTAAAACAAAATGGATGTATTTCATTACATTCAACTGCTTTATTCAACAATATTCAATGATCAACTTGAAATGATAGAAATACATTTCAACAGCAATCAAATAGTCAATTTAGCATTTTTTTGCAGCGGACTTAGCTTTTGAAACCTTGACCTACAGAGACTTTCTTTGCTTCACGAGCTGCATTCGTTTTGGCGCGAATTTGTTCCTCTTTTTGTTTTTTGTAGCTTAACGAACAGAAGTGCCTCTCCGTGCCATGTTCCTTACATAAAATATGTTGCCGCAAAAGGTGCTCGGTCTCCGTGACATCTCCCTTACATACAAAATGTGGCCGCAAAAGGTGCTCGGTCTGGGAAAGATGATTCTTTAGAAAGATCAGGTGCGGTCCAGTTCAGTGAGGTGAAGTGAGCGTGTGCGGTGATTCTTCCGCACGTCCACGTCCACGTCCCAGGACCGATTTTTTCTTCAAACTGGTTATAACGTTAAACGACAAATATTTGCCAGATCATTACTTTCACCGCATTGTAAAATCTGATGTATCGTAAAATATCACATAAGTTTAGAAAAAAAAAATTCAATAAGTATTCAATACTAGAATATTTAACAAGAGAATATTTGTTATGCTTATGCATCTTATTTGTGTTGCAATATCTTATATCGTTGCAATAGAGTTCATAAACTATCAACTATGCACAATATATTCTTAGCATTGTCAATAATCTTTTGTTTTATTGAAATCAAATACTCTAAACTTCATTTTCACTTTGCAGTTCAGTCAGACATAATTCATAGCATTGTAATACAGAGTTCATGAACTATTCACTTTGCATTTATATATTTATATATGCATTTGAACATAATATTGCATTTATACCATGATTAGCTGTACTAAACGATACTATCTATAAAATATATTCATTTCCATACCTAAAGACGTTCGTAAACAATATGTAACTTTTACAGTAATTCCGTCAATTTTTTTTGGATTTAACCGTGATCGCTTGTCATTATAAATTTGTCCGGCTTTCGAAAATACTCTTTCACAGGGTACAGAAGTGGCTGGTTTACATAAAAATTGCCGCATTTATATATACAGGGTTGGAAATCTTGATTGATATTTGTGTAACTTCGCCATAATGTAGGAAACACCCGACGTCTAGGCTGTTGCTGCGCACGGCTAACCTTCACGCCGATTGCTGGCGCAATGGGGACTTGGAAGCGTATGGTTGAGGTTGAGGTTTGGGTCAGATAATTTTCCTTGTACTCTTATACGACTCACAAAGTCTCCAAACAGGTGTTGGCGGTATCGATTGTTATCTTTTTTGTCAACTAGAGTTTGTATTTGACTTTCTGGAGGATTCATATTTTGATACGGTGTTATGCCTTCTAATACAGATTTAATAGTTTATTCATATATTTTCTCTTCGTTTTCGAGGCTATGGCATCTGTAGATCTAGCAGCATTGCTTGCTTGACTGTATTGTTTTGAAGCAGTGAAACCATTTTTGCTAATTCATGTTGCATAATGGGGCACCAAAGCTCGAACCAATGTTGACTTGAATGCATCTTCCAGTCAAGAAACTCTGAATCTACTGGACAAGGCCACCATGAACACCATACCTTGTCAATTTATCAAGCAGCAAGGCATGGTTGACGTAGTCGAAGTCAGCGAGGAAGCCCGTATAAAGATCAAGAAGCACATTATTTCATATTTCATATTTATTGATAATTCATCGAACACTTATTGGTTTACATGAATGTTGGTATTAGGTTTAGGTTATTTGCCTGAGACGTTCACGAAAGCTGGCCTGTGTCAAGTTGAAGTCAAATATATCGTAGGCTTCCTTAAAAGCTACGCACATAGCCCTGAGTGGATCAGTTTGTCCAAAGTTCGTCCGGCGATGGTCAATGGCGATGAAAGGTCGAGTCCGTAATCGTCTATCAAAGGCTGTAATGTCAATGCCGCTGAGGAGGTCTGGTGCATCTATGGAGCCGTTCAATAGTCCGGAGATGAACAGGCATTGCGCGTTACGCCGCCTTTGTTGCAGCGTCTCGATGCCCAGCAGCAAACACCCGGTCTCGTACGCGGGGAAAATATCGCCAGGTCGCCAAGGAAGCATTTTTACCGCAAACCGCGTCATTTTGCGCTGGATGGCTTCTAGTCGGTTCATCCATACCTGGGCCGTTGGAGGACACACTAAGCTGCAGTACTCTAATCCAGATCTGACAAGAGAGCAGAAGAGCATCTTTACGCAGATTGGGTCACGAAACTCCCTCGACATTCGACAGACGAGCCCGAGCATCTGGTTTCCTTTCGAAATTACGCTCTCCCAATGTGCTGTGAAGGTGAGCCGGCTATCCAACAGAACCTCTAGGTCGCAAACGCAGTTGGTTCGCTCGACGGTCACACCATCAATGGAGTATGCGAAATCCAGAGGTGTCTGTCTTCTTGTGAAAGAAATGACTCGACATTTCTCCACACACAGGGAAAGGGCATTTCGGTTGCACCAATCTGCAAAAGCGCCGGCAGCCTCTTGCAAGCGTTGACAGTCCTCGGCGTTCCGCACCATTCGAAATAATTTCACGTCGTCCGCGAACATCAGGAACTCGCAGCCAGTATCCGCGAGAGCAAGTGCAGCGTCATTGATATAGAGCAGGAACAGCAATGGCCCTAGGTTGCCCCCTAGCAAAGGCCTGCGGTACCCCCGAGGAGCTGTATACTTTCCGAGATGTGCATTTTCCGATTTTAATCTGGTATGAACGTCCTGTAAGGTATGAATGGAACCAGTGGATCCATTGCTCATTGATGCCAATCTGCTTAAGTTTTGCAATCAGGATTTCGTGCGATATCGTGTCGAAAGCAGCCTTTAAATCGGTATAGATCGCATCAACCTGAGATCCATTGTCCATCTGTTTAATGCAGAACCCCACAAATTCCGTAAGATTCGTTGTGGTTGATCGTTTCGGGACGAACCCATGTTGTTTGGGACTAATGTAGCTCAGGGATGCCGACATTACAGGGCCATAGACGAGGAGCTCGAATGCTTTCGAGAAGGCGCAGAGTGAGGTAATCCCGCGGTAGTTAGCAGCGTTGGAACGGTCACCTTTTTTAAATCTGGGCACCATCCATGACGACTTCCAGGCACTAGGAAAATTCCAGTCAACAGTGAGATATTGAACACTCTCGTCAACATCGGGACTAAGGAATGCCGGCACCGGTTAAGGATGATGTCTGGAATACCATCAGGACCAGGCGTGACTGACGGTTTTACTCTTTTCAGGCATTTTAAGACATCTGATGTACACGGACCAGGCGTAAAATCAATCACCTCCGAAGGTAGATTCGAAAAAAAGCAAAGTTATCATAGATGACGGTTTGTAGAATTGGGCTAGAGCGGCGCCTGTTGTTGATAAAATTCCAGAATTCCTTTGGGTTAGCTGTGAGGTTTCTTCGCATTGATGAGATATATCCATTATATCTATATTTGTTGTAGCCTCGATATAATTTATAGGCCATTGATAAGTTTTCACGCGATCTCGTGCTCCTCAGTCGACGGTTCTTTCTAAGTGCAGCATATTTAGCCCTTTTAAGTCTTTTAAGCTTGCTATTGGCCCAAGCAGGGGACATTTTCTTCTTTGCAGCTGGTACGCAGGAGTGGAATGATTCATTCAGGAATGCTGTCATCGAGACTACCGTGTCATCAACTTAAGCAAAATGTGTGTCACAAAACTGTGAACCGAACGTGGTGATCATGTTACAGCCGCTACCGGCCAGCTCTGTCGTACGCTACGCGAACTTTGTCTTGTAAGCCCGATCGTTGGCTTCTGTGCCAATACGTTCAGCTTTCGCTACAATTCGCTCGTCTTGTTCGTTGCTGAACAAGGTGACTAAACCAAGCCAAACAACTGGCGAAGGTTTATAGAGCATCCAAGTCAAGGTGTATAGTTTTGGTGTCAAAAAAATAAAAAAATAATGGCCGTCGTAATGGCAGTAGAATTGTGAACGAATTGGTGGGTCGTGATTGTTTTGTACTGCCTGATTCGGTGATACAATTGTGGCGTTTAGATTATTGTTGGCCTGAGTGTGCTGCGGCAATGAGTCCATGTGGTGGTGCAGTGAGGCCTTAGGGCCATCCTCGATAAACTCTTTAAAGAGCAAACCGCGGGGCCAAGTCCGTGGAGACAGTGCTAGTGCCAAGCTTTCCTTCGGGATCCAGACCTTGTAAGAAAGGAACCGCCGGGTCGTAGGATTGATATCCTTGCTCAGCAGACAACGTGCGGTAACGTCAACAATCCCGAGGCGACGTTTCACCTTGTCAACCACTTGGTCGACCTTGACCTGCGGCGCGATCCGGGATAAATAGAGTATCGCTTTGGGGACATGCTCATGAACAAAGCTAGCCGAATCGGTGGACGGTGATTTAGTGCCCAACTGACTTGTTTGTGGTCGTGCAGTTCGTTGGACGATTATATTGTTTTCTTCAGTGTTTGCCGCAGGGGGAGCCTCTCGGTTGACATCGCCACGGGTAACGTCAGCAAACAGTCGCCGGGATAACGATCCGTGCCGCCGTCGGCGTTCGCTTACAGGAGTCCTAGAGGCCGTGTTGTTGAGAGCCGCAAACCCAGCTCGAAGCTCTTTTGTCAATGGATCAACAATGACGCTTTTCATTGAGTCAACGGCAATTGCGAGTGCCGCTTGGAAGCCTACTTGGAGGCCAGTTCCCTTTAGCTTCTTGCTTCGCGGGTTTGTTATTACTGCATTACAGCCGTTGCAGCTCCAATGCAGTTGTTTGTATTTGGCGATCTCTCGCAGGATATGCTCCGGAACAGAGGAACAGCCGTAGTGAAAGGTGCCTTCACAGTAACAGTAGATAACGACGCTGTCCGTGGGGGCGACGTCCATCGCGCACGAAAAGCAAACGGAAGCCATTGCAAAATAGTGAACCGGGTGCCGAAGAATTGTGGATTTTCGTGTGAAAGCGGGCGAAGATCGAAGTTATTTCACAAAACACAATTTGCAGTGGTCGTTATGATGACAAAAATAGACAATTAGGGACCGAAACGCGATATTAACACGAAGAAAAAGCCGATTTAAAGCGGACGTTATTAAGCGTCAATGAACTTCAAATGACAGCCACTGTCAATTGGCTGTTAGTATCGATGGATCTGTTTGTTAGTATCGATGGATCGAAATTATGTTAGTATCGATGGATCTGTTTGGCATTAAACCATGTTGAACAGAAAAGATCGAAAGTCTAAATCCTCGCTGGAGATGTTTGATAACTAGCAAACAATTTTCTACACGTGAATAGCATGGTGATATCACCCCGGTCCGTCTTCTTGTGAACAGGGAACATCCATGATGATTTCCAAAGGAACGGAAAGCTTGGAGACTATAAGGGTTGATTTGTTCAAGATTTTTGTTAAGATCGGTACAAGGTCCTTAACAGCAGAGAACGCCTCTTCTTCGGTGATGGATGGCAAGGGAATATCTACTTGCTCTTGAATGGCTCCAAGAATTGTGAATAAACCAATGTTGATGCACTGTCATACAGTGAAGAAAAGTAGGTGGCAAAGGCGTCACAAAGATTCTATTCGCCTGAGTATGTGTTACCAGTCAGAGACATCGATGCCGGAAATACACCGTCACTTTTCGATTTTTTTGTAGGGATAAATTTGTCATCGACACTTAGCCGAGTTTACATTTTAATCTCAACTTCTAACTTCAATGAAGTAAAAAGCATTTTCTTTTCGATTGCTTCAATAATAAGAAACTTTACTCGATAACTAATATTGCGATTAGTTTGAAAACTTTGTGTTTCAAACAGCAAACAAATTAATTGCCGAGTTTGAATCAAACAAACAAACAATACGCAGTATTCGTTTCGTTTAAATGCTCCTTCGTTAAGGCACTTCAGGGATAAATTCCCAGAAGGTTTTTGAATTCATTCTGAACGCTTCCACGTTGAAACTGCCTAGAATCAAATTATCAACATAAATTGACAGGCATATAACGTTCCTTCCATGTTCATTTCCATCCTTATTTCCAGCCACTCATTCACCGGGTGCTTCACAGTTCCTTTGATCGTTGGGTCATCGACTATTCCATTGCGTTACGACGTCATTATAAAAATAGCTTTTTACTATATATTTACGTGTTGCAGGTTCTAATAAACTCACGTATTTTTTTCTTCGGCTCTAACATCAGCTCTCCTTCCTGTCCCACCACTTCGTCTAAGACGTAGTTTGCTGATTGTCGAGTATTTTTCGATGGAGCGAAACTTTGGGCAATTTGGTGGATTCGTTATTTTAGGGATAAAGTTGATCTTATTGGCCCTGTACCACTCAAGGCCACCTTGGAATAAATACAGGTCGCCCAATCGGGCCAAGAGACAACTTTGCCCCTGTGCGCTTTGATAAATGGTAGAATCCATTTCTCCAAACATTGGGTTCTGTAAACGTCCGACGTCATTGCGGTGCCGTTTTGTGCCCGCAGATGCAGATTGCATGTCACACCATCGTCTTTTTTGCGAACTTGTTATCAAACACAAAATTGAGTTGTTTCTGATCAGTGAGCAGCCTCACATGATGTGAGCTGATGTCGTTGCACACGAGACAGGTGTGCCAGGCCCCGCGTACACAGGCACGAGGAGGTAGCCTGCTCATTGGTCCCCAGGATCATAAGGTGTGCGCTCGATGTACAGCGTCTGAGCCTTAGAGCCGCTGAGACTCGCAGTCTCAGAACAGATCGGACCAGTATGTCGTGTACTTCAAATACCCGATATCGCTCCAACTAGGCACACGAGCGTACTCAAGATGAGATCTAACCAAGCTGCAGTAGGGGGTTCTGAGACACATGGAATCTGTAAAGTCAGATGCCATGCGTCGAATGAGTCCGAGAGTTTGTTAGGCCTTGCTTATCATACGGTACCTTGCATGGATCGATATTAATCAAGAAATTGATCTTGCGATGGTTGATTAACTAAAGTGATTGATCCTGTGTTCGAAATTAAAGCACATAAATCTTATCGTGTTATAAAGATGCAAAACCGTTCTACTTTAATTATGTGTACACGAAATAATGTATACATAATATCCACATAAAAGAAATTGTCAACGTTTTCGATCGCATCACGCAAAAACCAAATCTAATCTATTTCTCATCATTCTTAATATCATCTCTCTTTTTCATCCCGGTCAAACAGAACCCAACGTAAAATCGCGAAAAGGCCGGGTTTCTTTTGGTAACCTTTTATTGAACAATTAAAATAACTTATTGCATAATTTCTTGCAGCTCAAATAAACAAAAATAATTTTCCAGTTTTTTTCATTACGTTATGGACCAAAAATGATTGCACAAGTGGACAAGTTCAGAAGGTTGATAGACACGGAACCAGAAAAATTAAATTACAGGATCTATCAGCAAAAAAGTGTTTCAAAGAGGCTCCACCTTAATGAGCTAATCAACATGCTTTAACATACAATGGATTATAGAATGGTCGCTTCAGGAACGCTTACAAATACGATTGAATAGGGATATAAGGAATCGCCGGAAAATCTAAAGGATACTTTTTTAATTCAAGGCTGCAAAAACGAGAGAAATAAGACGATAAGTTAACAAAACGTTAAAAAGGTGGTGCAGTGGTACTTACAATTACAGGAAAGAACATTACAGAAAAAACAGAACCAGAGCCAATGCATACAATGATGAACGGTCATCCATACAACTGATCCGCGTTGGAACAGTAGATGCGGATAGGTGATGCAAACAATTGAGAATGGGTGAGAGCGAAATTTGCTGATGATATTCCTGTGCTTTCGGTGATCAGAGATCATTTCGTCACAGAAACAGTGCCAGAAGCTGTTTTCATCCGAGAAGAGCGCTGCAATCTTTTCAAAAAAAGGTAAAGTAAAGCCTCTTGGTATGAAAGTTCGGCTAAACGGTGGACGAAGTTCTACAAGTAGAGAGGGTAGCAAGTCTCTGTCAGCCCAAGATGAGTGATATCAAACTGAGTGTTACTATACTGTGTGGTGTAAAATTGCCTTGCTATGTTGCAAAGCACTCTTGGTAAACAATATTATCGATCGACTTTCAATAAAAGGATATGTTTGTCGAGTGTTAAGCGGTACAGCAAGATGTCTCCGTGAAATTCCCTAGGATGTAGGAATTATTATATAAAGTTATCTGGTACAGCCCATGTCCGTTAAGCTTCGATTGAATCAGCTTCCCTAGGATCTTTTCTACACAGTGCACAGTTTAAACTGAATTGGAAAACATATTTAATTTAGTTTTTTCTCCGAGTACGAAGTGGGCCTGTCCTATCTACCGAAAGGCTACCGGGATGAAAAGGTACCGATATGTAATTAAAAAACGTTGAACAGTTCCCATAATGTATTCCGAGGAGTTGTGCATTCTCTTTTGGCTGTATCTGCTACATATATTAGCGTCTGGAAAAGGAAATCATTTGTTTTGGTGAAAAATATTTGCAAATGTTTTGCTATCATCTTACCTGTTGCCTTTGCAGACACTTTTTTATTTTAGCTTTGTAAGCCTGAATAAATAAATAAATAAATAAATTAGTTGCACAAAGTGCTGAAGAACTTAATACGTTCCGAGATCTTGCTCCAGCTAGCACCACGATGAGGTTGGGGTCGGAGTTCAAGAATACACTTTTTGTAAAACATTTAATTTGTATATAAGCTTTTGCTAGCCAAAAAAATATATGTTTAGGGAACGAACGCAGGAAGCGTATCGCTTTTGCAAGAGCTGGTGACCCTTTTTTAGCTCTGTGCTATTTTGATGATATTTCAAATAGTTAAAAATGTGTCATCGTTTCGGCGTTTGACTTCGTACTCCGTAATGTACACATCCTCGGTTTGTTCTCTTTTCTCTTCAGAAACGGTTTCAACCATCGTCAGACATTCTCAATATTCTGCGTGTGCACCGTGGGGTCTTCAGGGTGAATAAAATACTGCGAATGGTTTATGGTCTGACGGATGAAACCATGCAAGGCATTGTAAGACCTCCAACAATCGGCCATTATTGTTGTGCCCGGACGGACATGTGTCACAATAAGATTGCGAAGAGTTACACGATCACGCTTCTCCACGAGCTCAACGAAAATATCTCTGGTTTCACGACAAATGCCTCCAAAAACCCACACTTGGCAGTTGTACGACATTCGTCCCCGGTGATATTTCCGCTGGGTGACGACGGATTCGTCGAGTTCAAATACGCATCCCTCGTCACCAATTTGATTCTGGTGGTGAAAAACGTGATCGGCACTCTATTTTCTTAATATTTGATACCACTTTCCAGCGGTCTTTCGCGATGTACCGGAATCGGTAGCCGCGAACTCTAGCTTGGTGTTAAGCGCCTAAACAAAAACCACTCGCATAAGCTGGGGGGTGAAGGGTGGAGTTATTGAATATACTGCCCGTACGAACCGTACATTCACTCCCCGGGCAGATTAGGGTTTTTATACAAACCCACTTGCACGAATTAGCTCGCTTCGTAGACTTTAATGTCATGAAGCGGCCACACTTTTCGCACAACATGCTAGTGGCGAGCAACCCCGCCTGTTGCAGCACCTTCACAAGTTCTATTTCATTGTCGGTGATCATTAGTAGATCACTCGCACTGCGGATCGATGCCAAAACATCCATCTTATAGCACTGCAAATTTTCACTCACGTATACGAAAAAATAATCACGCAGAATGACGAAATATGACCGTAAAACAATTTAAAACCGAGAGCTACGCAAAACGAACCTTCGTACTTCAAGTGTAACTACGTTACTTGTTTCGCTTATATTTAAAGGTCTCCCCATTCCCTGAAATTCCCTCTACTTTTGTTTTGTAAAATATTGTTTATTTGTAGAGAAAATCCATAGGTTTAGGTACAGTGATTGCTGTCCTCTTAAGGCACACACGAGAATACGAGGGCTGACAATAAAGTAAGGTCTCCGATTTTTTTTTTCCGATTCAAGCTAGCCTATTCAAGGGTTTGAGTGTTTTTCGGATTTTTTAAATGATAAATGATCTTGGTTTCAATTTCAGCAAATTTTTTTATTTCAGTTTTTGATGATTATAATAAAAATTGTTATTAACAGTGGGAACTTCTCACATCTTAAAAAAATGAAGCTTAATTGAAAATTTTACTTAAAAAGGGCTGCGCTTCTTTGCATGCTTATTGAAAATGGTAAAAGCCGCTTGGCAGGTATTAAAAAAAATGTTGATTACAATGATTAAATATAAAATAAATGGTATAACACGCCTTAAATATAAAATAGATCGCACTAAACTGTTGGGTTTAAAAATTCCTTCCAATTATGTTAAATGATTATGGTCTATCAGTAATAATGTAAAAAATACAAAGTACGGCATGCAACGTTGCTAATTCTGAAGGAATTGTGCGTAGGCCACTTCATAATCTTCAGGTTTCCCTAAAAAAAAGAGGTACTTCTTGTGAAACTCTGAAATTTCTCTGAAAAACATTGAAAAAAAAGCATTGTTTATAGTTAAATTCACATAATATTTAAAAACTTTTGAAGTAAATAAACCTACGTTGGTGTAATTTTTCGCTTCACCAAAACTCCTGATTGTCGTTTTACGCGAGATGTTGATTGTTCGCTTTCCCTACGAAGAAAAATAAAAAGAAACTAAAATGTAATTGTCATTCAAAAAATTGTTGATATAACTGAAACATTCTAACTTAACTCCAAAACTTAAAAATTTCTCAAACGGGACTCATCCACAGCATATCTGGCATAAGTCTCAAGCCCATTAAACCATAATTTTCTTTTCAAATTAACATGCATGATAACATTAGATACTGAAGAGTTATTTACCTTTCCGACAACTGAAATGTTACCTTTTTTTTCGGTAACATCGCCATATCCGAAGCAGCAACAACTGCTTTCTTTCAGCCGTAATCAATGGCGGAGTTTCACCCTCTGGCGGAAATGGATTTCCTGAGGCTGAGAAGGCGCGAGGTCTTCTTTAGCGGAAACTTCCTTTGCGTTGAAACCGAAATCTTCATAAGGTGATTCTGATGCTTCTTCTTGAACCAGTTTGGCTTCATAATTTCTAAAATTATTTGAAACAAAGAGGATTATGAGAATGTCATTTGGTATTTCAATCGAATTTGATAATTAAAATAGAAAACAGTAAAGACCAATTTACAAACCTTTTGAGCATGAAAGTTTGAAACTCGATTGGCTCCTTAGCCTTTAGCTCCAGGTATCGTAGATACACCTTTCGCTTCTGCTTTGGGAGCAAATCCAAAAAATTTCGAAGTTCGTTGAAATAATGCTTTTGGATTTCCTTCGTTTTCGTTTTTAAGATACATCTTGACGCATCGGTTAGATTGTTATACGGTTGACGAAAACTGCTTGCGTTCTCGGTGTAAATGTATCTTGCGTAGTATTCAAGCGAGGTTCTGTTGAAATACAGTTTTGAGAATAATTCAGTTTCGCACTTGACGAAAAATTAGAGTAAATATTGTTGTGGGCATTCTTACCTTGGTGGAAGGGTGGGTTCCCGCAAGCTTGCGCTGTCTGGAGTTGTTCTTCCTATAAAAGTCGCGCCAGTCCTGTCAAGAATGAGTCAGTAAAAAGAAGTGTTTTTAAAAAAATATTCATCAGCATTTTGGCCAAACAACTTGTCTTACAGTTCATTGCCATTCCTTTCGCGAACCAGCGTTTCTTTCAAATAATGTAAGTTTTTTCTGTCTAGAATGATTAGGAAGGCTGTCAATGAATTTTTCCACCTCCTGCAGGAATAGTTTTTGCGCATAATGCTTCACTGTCTCAAGGATGCGCTTAATTCTTATCGACAGCCCCTCAAACGTGTTTTCGCAATCCACTGGATCACCAAAAAATAAGAACCGCTTGTAAAAGTGAAGCAAATTGCTGTTGGGTATAGGCAGAAACAGTTGACACGTTCCGTACCGCGTCACCCAAATATGGGTGACCCGTTTGCTTTGCTGCATTCGCAATCGTACGAACGATTGCAAAGCAGAATTTGCGTTTTTTCGGCCCGCAAGAAACTAAACCGTTTTGTGCTTGGTACGGAACGTGTTAAGTATCGTGTAACGGACCATTATCGACGCAAAAACGTTTTTTCAAGAAATATAGTTAACGCACTGCTGCTGGTGTTTGAGTTTTAAAAAAACTTAAACTTTATTTCCTACAACATATGTGCGGGTTAATATCAAACTATCGCGTTTGGATGCTGGATACCAACTGATGATCGCTTCCCGATCTGGATCGTTGGTTCACGGTCTTCAGATTGTAGGTGGTCCGCGTCGCTGCGGGAAGCGAGGAGGAATCACAATCGGATCCTGTGATTCCTTTAATTCCCACTAGTGAATGAGGAGGAACTCTAGCGACCGTTGCTTATGTTGCGTTCGTGTGTGTGGTATCCGAGGCTGGCGGGTTGGGAGCGCAATTATTGTTGATGTTTATGGATGACTCCAAATCATCTATGATGCGACGGCGTTTACCCACTGGAAATGCTGAGCGAGTGCTATAGGGCGAGGAGGGTTTAAGAGCCTCGAAACCGGTTCGAATCTCACTGGTCAGCGGTTCGACGACTAAAGTCTTAATTAATGACAACGCCGACTGAAGGGCCGCCTGAAAGCCCACTTGGAGGCCCATCTCCTTAACTGCTTTACTACGTGGGTTCTTCAGCACGTTAGTGCAACCGATGCAGCTCCAGTGTAGATCCGCATACATTCCCACAGCCGTTACTAATTGCTGCGGAAGCTTGGAGCAGCTGTGATGAAATGATGCCTCGCAATACGCGCAATTGATCCTCTCGTCTCCCGCGTCCAACTGCTTAGCACAAGAAAAGCAAATCTCCTCCATTTCAGTGGTTGAAAAAGCGGGCTTCAACGGGAATAAGCAACAGGCACTGACTCGAGTAACGTGAGCAACGTAGCGCCACCAAACTTGGTCCAATCGAAAATCGAAAACCGTTAACGAACAGTTCTATAGACTTTTGATTAAACGCAGAATTTATTCTTTCGACACGTGTGGTGAGTGTAACTGGTTTGACACGACTGATTCCCATAATTGGATGTCCCATAATTCTCAACACCCCCTCTCAATTGACGACCCCAATCATACATCTAAGCCATTGACACGGGATGACATCCAATGCTTTTGTAAAACTATCGGCTTGTTGCTGGTTAGACGACATTGAGACTGTAGCTTGCTTCCGACTTGTCCAAGAAACTGTAGAGTCGTATACTTTGAACATAAAACCGTTACGATCCTCCAAATCGACTGCCCAGTCAGCATTCACATATCCAACAAGAGATCCTGTATCAGTGTGTTTCTTATAATGGAGTCCCATGGCAGTTGTTCCTTTCAGGTATCTCATGTAGGAAAGCTGTTTTCACGTCCATCTGATGTATGTGGAATTTATCGTTGACGGCTACGGCTACCACCAACCACTCGAACTGTAGACAACTTCGCAACTGGGGCAATCGTGTCCTCATATTCGATTTCCGGACGCTGCAGAAACCCTTTGCAAACCCTACTAGTCGCGCCTTACACCTGACCTGACGCCTAGTCTCGTCTTCCTTAAGTCGAAACGCCCACTTTGTCGTTGATGTTCGTCATCCACAGCCTGGAACCATATATTACTATCCTCACGAGCACCAATGTTTTTATACGTTTCGGGAACGTCTGCGAAGAAGGGAAAGCCAACAGCACTGGTACTGAACCCTGTAAAGTAGTCAAGGAACTTACTTGGAAGACAGCGCTCTCGTTTGCTGCGCCTCAAGGACTGGTCGTCACCGGAAAAGTCCCGATCTAGATGCGCGGAATCATCTGCATCCGCTGCATCTTCATGCGTCGATTGAAACTCTCCCATTTGACATGGCATTTCATTCAAGACGTTTTGGGCGGCAGGTTGCTCATCTTTTTCTTCTCTTACTTCAATGGCATCCTCGTAGCATTCCTGTTCTTCTTCCTTTTTGACTACATTTTCACCTTCCCCCTCTTGCTCGTGAGTTATCGATATAACCAGCTTTTCTGCATTTGGTGTTTCTTTGTTCCACGGGAAGCATTGTTCGTTGAATTTAACTGAATAACGGTGGCACATACGTCGGAGTGAATACGTTCCAACGGTCGGGATGCTCTGTCTCTCGTACCATTGAACGGCTCACGGCAATGTGTACCAAGAGCACATACGTCACTAAACTTCAGCTTCTTAGGTTTGAATTTCACACCAAGGGCCAGATTCTCACGCACCAGAGTGGTCATGCCACTTTCACTGATGTGACCAAGTCGACGATGCCAGAGATCAGCACACTCTACTTCAGCTGTGTTTGCATTGGCATGCTGCATCTCCATCTCTAAAACATAGAGGTTTCCTCGCTGATACGCTATGGCGATCGTTTCTCCATTTAGCTTTAAGGTAACTTGCTTTTCTTTGAAATGCACATTTACGCCTGCCTTATTTAACTTCTTCACAGACATTAGATTTTTCCTTAAAGATGGAACATACAGGACATCTGTTGCGTTCATCATTGTTCCATGATTGCTCATTCCATTGATGACACCTACTTCCTTTGCCACGAGCGTTTCTTCATTCTTTGCTACGTTGATGTACACCGGTTGCTGCAGTGGTTCCACAGATGCAAAATATTGCTTCGAATTTACCATGTGATCACTGGCTCCTGAGTCAAGAATAAACTCGAGCTTTTCCGATCCTTCATCTGATAGCTTCTTACATCTGACATCATCCGCCGTGAACACGACCGATCTTGATCCATTTGCAATGTTGGCATTCGTCTTGTTTCGACAGTCTTTCTTCATGTGACCACGTTTGCCACAGCCATGACATTTTCCTGAGAATTTTTTGATTTCGTACTTCTTCCAGCAAACGCAGTAGGCTTTTCTTCATAGCTATACAGTCGATCTAACCGCTTCGACTCATCGCTTAACAACCGGACTTTCATCAGCTCGTATGTTAATTCGGCTTCCGGTAGATTGTCAAGAGCGGGGATTATTAGGGGATCGTAAGATTCCGGAAGGGTCAAGTCAAGAGCTGAGCAAACGTCACTTTCCTCGACTTTCGAACGACTTTCTTCAGCCAATCGAAGCTGTCGAATGAGGTCCTCGAATGTCATAAGGTGGGTACGCAATGATGTCCCTTCCTCAAGCTGGAGCCGAGCAAGCTGCCTTCTGATAACTGTTTGCTTTCCTGCTGACTTTTTCTCGAATGTGTCTTCGAGAGCCTTCCACATTTTATTTTACCGTAGACTTCTTTCGAATTTCGCAGCCTAGATATTCATCCGATATTAGGCTTACTAGTATAGCTTTTGCTTTGGCGTCCATTTCTTGGAATTTCGCCGCCTCTTTGTCGTCTGCTGGCCCATCCTTCACCACCGTATCCCACACCTTCCAGGCTTCCAGATGGATCTGAACCCGGAATTTCCATGTGTCGAAGCCGGTTCTGGCGAACTGCGGGATACCGTGAACGGCCAATTCTCGTTGCTTTTCTGGGCCCATAACCTATAGACTTTTGTTTCAACGCAGAGTTTATTCTTTCGACACGTGTGGTGAGTGTAACTGGCTTGACACGGCTGACAGGTTCAGCTTATGTCAAACAACATAGTTCTTAAGTTTATAGCATCCGGGTTGGATGTCGCATAATTCTCAACAAGTTCAGACTAAAATCAGCAGAAAAATCAACGAAAAAACTTAATGATAAGCTCGCAGACAAACGACACAACCGAGTGCTATGACAGTCCACTGTCAACTGTCAACTTCTTACTGACAATTCTAGCCGTTTGCCTTTTCTAAGCCTGCACCCGCAATCAAGGAAATAAACTTTAAGGTGTTAAAACTCTAAGTCTTATTGATTTGATGCTTAGATATTTAACCCTTTATTTGGACGTAAATATTGAATACAATTTCTAGGTTGTATTAAAGTTTATGTCGTCCTTCCTCAACGGTGGCACAGTTCCACAAGGATGGCTTTCTCCGCGCTCCGCCGAGGACGACTTCCTTTCTCTCATCTTCCATCTTTATCCTACTTAGCATCGGGCGGGTCAACGTGCCTCGAACCGAAGTGAATCCTGGATCCACGGTAAGTACGGCTGGCGTTTGCGCCTGAGGCGCTGACGGTTTCTGCGACGTTGCCAGGTGCCACGAGTCCAACAAAACCTCTAAAGGTAAACGTCGCTGATGAGGACCCACTGTGCCTCGTTGAGAAGGTGTGTGTCGTTCGCGTAGCTGATTCACGTGACTCTTCATGATCTTTTGGTCAAAGGTCTTGACCTTGTAGAGAACCGCTCCAAGTCGCTCAATGATAGTACCTGCGACCCAACTCCATCCATTTCGCGAATAGCGCTTAGCGTAAATTTGGTCCGACGGTTTGAACTCTCTGTTATGTCCGGTAGTAGGCACCGTTGTAGGATTGTTGGAATGTGCCGGACGTAGCAAATCCAACGAGGTACGTATTGGCCTACCTAGCATCTTTTCCGCTGGCGATTTGGACAATTCCAGAACAGAGTTCGGTGTGCTTCGGTAGGCGAGTAAGAAGATATCTAACGCTTCTTGAAGTGTGGTACCGTCTGCTGAGATTTTCCGAATGGCTCGTTTAAAAGTATAGACGAACCTTTCTGCCTGCCCATTGGATTGTGGATGATAGGGAGCCGCCGTCGTTATATGTTGTATGGCGTTCTGGGCACAGTATTCGGTGAATTCCGCGCTCGTAAATTGGGTTCCGTTATCCGACACGAGAAGGTTTGGAACTCCGAAACGTGCGAATAGTGCGCGTAGTAATCCAATTGTTGTAGATGCACTGATACTGCTTGTGCGAACAATTTCGGGCCATTTTGAAAACGAATCAACTACCACAAGAAAGTGATCTCCATCTAGCGGACCCGCATAGTCCACGTGTTTTCGTTCCCAAGGTCTTGTAGCATCTGGCCAAGGCACCGGGCTTGCGTGCGGAGGGGATTTTGCAGCCATCTGGCATGCATGGCAGGTTTTCACCCCCTCCGCGATGTCTGAGCCTAGCGATGGCCAGTAGAAAAAACTTCGAGCCAAAGCTTTCATACGATGAATTCCAGGATGACCTTGGGGAACCTGACGGAGGCATCGCTGCTGCAGCGTTTGAGGGATCACCACCCTCTCTCCGAAAAGAATGCACTCGTCCACGATTGATAGTGCCTCCCTTTTGGCGTGAAGACGCGACAGGTCACCCGTAAACGTGGAATTTGTTGGCCAGCCATCACGAATGAAGCGTGTGACTTTTTGTAATAATGGATCTCGCTTTGTTTCTCTTGCTAGGTCCGCGAAACTAATGATTTGACGTCCGCTTCTAAGCTGGCAATTATTTGATCTTCATCAGGCTTGGTGTGTGTGCTTATCACACGCGATAAGCATTTCCGAAATCTTCGGTGCGAACATACTCGATGTCAAAGTCGTATGCTAGCAAGGTGAGCGCGAAACTCTGAAGACGGTTTGCCGTGAATGTCGGTATGCCTTTCTTTGAACCGAAGATGTGTAGAAGCGGGCGATGATCCGTCTGCAGGGTGAAGTGCCTACCAAACATAATTTTGTGAAACTTTTTAACAGCAAATATAATGGCCAAGCCTTCCCTGTCAATTTGGCTGTATCGTTGCTCTGTTTCAGTGAGGGCACGTGAGGCATGTTGGATAACTCTTCTGAAACCGTTGGGGTATACATGGCTGATAGTTGCTTCGAGACCGATTGACGATGCATGGGCGAGTTGTAAGTCCGATGCAAGGAGGGCCTTGAACTCAAGGAAAACCCGCTTGCACTCCGAAGTCCACTGGAATGGAGTGTTTTCCTTCAGAAGCGTGTCTAGGGGGTATCGCAGATTACGTATGTTGGGAATAAATTGGCCATAACAATTAATCGCCCCTAAGAACGACCGCACACCGGTAACGTCCGTCGGCTCCGGAAGATTCTTTATCACCGCGATTTTTGTTGGATCTGGACGCAGTCCGCGGCAATCGATAACGTGTCCTAGGTATATTATCTGTTGCATTTTAAACGCACATTTATCGACCCGAATGGTGAACCCATACTCTTGAATCCTGGCAAGCACGTTTGCGAGTAACTCGTTGTGCTCTGCTTCCGTAGATCCACCCACAATAATATCGTCGAGATAACCTGACACGTTGTTAAGGCCGGCTAGCATTTTATCCATAACCATTTGAAATGCTGCTGGAGCTATCTTTATACCTGGAGGGAGGCGGTTGTTATGATAGAGACCGCGATACGTGTTTATGGTCAGCAACGGACGACACTGAGGCTCGATTTCAACTTGGAGGAACTCGTCGGAGAGGTCGATTTTGCTAAAGACTGTGGAGTTAGCCAGTTTTGCAAATTTATCATCCGGTAGCGGTAGCGGGTATTCATTTGGTTCTAGAGCATCGTTTAGTCCAGTGGAATAGTCTCCACATAAGCGCAAAGAGCCATTGGCCTTTTTACTATGACAACTGGCGCAGCTCAATCAGACGCTTTTACTGGTGTGATGACACCTAGCGTTTCCAACCGGTCTAGTTCCCGGTCAACTGCTTCTCGTACCGCGTAAGCTACTGGACGCTTGGCCCGGAATACCGGATGATAATTATCCTTGAGTGTAAACGAGACACTCGCTTTTGTACATAAACCAGTACCTTTGAATACTTGGGGGAACCTCTCATGCCATGATTGCTGCGCGTCGTTCGATTTCTTCAGCTGGAGGCAGAATTTATCAATGGGAGTTGACCACAACGAAAATGCGTCGATTAGATCAAGCCCTAGAAGTAGCAGGCGTGCTGGAGTAACAAAAATCTGAACCTGCTTGGTTTGGTCGGCCGCGCTAACATTACCCATAAAACTCCCGTCCAGTGCCAGGTTAGCACCCGATGCTGTGTGAGCTATTATCGAATAAGATGCTAGTTCAGGATCGCCGATACGCTGCCAGGTTTTCCGATTGATCACGGTGATATCCGATGCGGTGTCAAGCTGCAATCGGACAGGCGAGCGGTTTATCAAAACAGGCACAAATTTTCGCCGTTGTTGAACATTGTGGACGTTTAAAGATAGCATTTGCGTTCTTCTGCGCCGGGTGAAACGGTTTTTTGATCTGCATCGAGCTGCTGTTTCGCAATGGCCCTCTTTATGCCCAATACTCGAACAAGTTTCGCATCGATGTGTACGATAAGCACATTCTCGCATCCAATGACGGCCTCCGCACAGCCAACACGGCTTTTTAGGAACAGCTGTGTCGGTAGAATGTTGTCGTCTTTGGCGATCCCCTCTAGTGTTGACTGCCAACACGCGCTCCGATGCGGGGGCCTCTATCATGGCGCTGTCCTTTTTCAGGTTTGCAAGCCGGTGGCATTCTGTGGACACTTGCTGCAGCGTTGTGCACACTCGATCCTCGATGCGGGCCAAAAGGCGTGTCCGTAAATCAGAATCGGCTTCGTCCTTCAGGCCACAGACGAATAGTAGTGTTTTAAAATCGTCTTCGTTAAGCTTTTCGAGCTCAAACTCTACGCACGCTTTGTTGATGCGGTGATGCTGAGCTCCTTGTTTTTCTAGAAATGTTCGAAATCCTTCAGAATTAAACGGGGGACCATTATTTGACACTCACTCTCTAGGAGTACCAAAATAAGCAAAGAAGGATTCTAATTGTTCTACCACATCTGATGTCTTTGACATTTTCAACAACCTTACGTCCATATACTTTGTATAGGAATCTACTTTTATCAAAAATGTACGCGAATCATAATAGAACAGATCTACATGGATTCTTTCAAATGGATCTTCGGTTTTCATTCATTTGGTTTTTACGACTTCTTTCCTGACTGGTTGTCGCGATTGACAACAATATTGCCTAATATAACCGTGAGTTTTGCGTTGAAACCAAGGCTCCGTCCCTCCAACCTTTGAGAAGCCGCTTCATTATCCCCAGATTAATTAGGTGGAGGTGGTCTGCTATCTTCTACCATATCGAAATCGGGAATCTGAAGCAGAGGTGAACGTGATTTATGGTGATTCCCGTAGCCACCTACACGAAACTCCTCATCCGTTCGTTTTCTTCCAGCCTTAACGGGAAACACAACGGTCCTAGCATCGTGAGAATATACTCCTGCAGCGTGGCATTTTTGGCACCCGCTTTTCGCAATAAAATTAATAAAAAGCAACACCTAAAAAAAAGATTTTTTATTTACTATGTTATTCCATGATGGTGCTTCTGTAATTACCTTTAACACGTTAACTGCCAAGCCTTTTTGAGCGCATTTCACCGTCAGGCCAAGAAAATTGCTTCAGAGAGGGAGTCGCTTACTCATATGTATTTGTGGGAAGCGCTTCGCTCATTGATAACCTTCTCACATGCTTTGCGATATTATTCTCTATTTTATTATTTTATAAATTATTATACTTTTATTATATACGAAGTAGCAGCATGGACCGGTCGAAGTCTCGCGCTAATGTAAAAAAAGTTACTACATATTGTGCAAGTTGCCTGAACCAATCACTGATGTGTTTAATTTGTTTCGACATTGTACACAAAAATTAATGTTATAATATACTTAATAACGATTTTTTTTTTTTTTTTTTTAAGGAAATTGAAGCTTTATTATATAAAGAATATTTACATGTGTAGAGTTTTTCCTTCACAGGATGGCAGCTACTTAGAGTTTGGTTACATCTCTTGACGAGATGTTTCAAGATTGTGTTATGAACTAGTTGTTGCTTTAAAGCTTGAAACACTTTACATACTAATTAATTGCTACTTATATTAATCTTAAACTAGTTTATTTACTTATGAAACTAAATTACGAATCAATTCATGTATTGATAGGAGACATTTAGCTCTTGTTGATATATTTGTATTGGTCAACTGAATATTGATCCGTTCCACTTCAGCAAGCTCCAGAACACGATTTGTAGGGGTCCTCCAGTGAAGGTTTAGCATCATTTTTAGAATCTTGTTTGCTCTGATTTGTAACTTATTTTTGTGTGTACTCGCACACTTCGACCATACTGGAGATGCGTATAGTATCATTTTAAGTATTATTGTTTTATATATAAGTAATTTGTTTTTAGAATTGAGTTTTGATTTTCTGTTGATCAGTGGATATAATAATCTTTTGAGTTTATCCAATTTATTGTTCGTTGTGTCTAGGTGAGGGCGATATATTAATTTATTGTCTAATTTTAGTCCAAGGTATACGACTGTTGCACTCCAGTTTATGGTTCTCCTATCCATATGCAAGTTTTGGTGAGGTTTTGGAATAACGCGTTTGTTAAATTTGTATGGAAAGAACAAGCTGACCCAACGAACTTCGCCTCGTCCCATATTAACGATACGCTAATATTGGAATAATAAAATATTGAAACTCAAGGGAAGCCCCATAGATTCGGTTCACGAAGATGTCGACACATAACAATAACAGATCCATCTTTAAGTCGCGGCATATCAGATAAATCGAAAGAATGTTTTAAAATTCCAGTGAACGATTCACGGCTTCGTTTTCATTTTCAATACGATTGATCAATTTATATGATGATCCAGCTGGTCCAGCTGGAGTTATTAGCATAGGTTTTTTAAGCAGCTAAAATTGTACGTGAACTCAACCAATCGCAGTTTCGATACTATGGGGCATCATGATTTCATCTATCATTTTTAGTTGAAGCGAATTGTCAAATAGCGGGTTGCAAGCCCAAGTTACTATTCACGAAGCAGAACATTTTAAATTCGACGATCGGTGCTGGCATTTGAATTTCAGTCAATAGAATGCTACTCCTAAACAAACTTACATTTTCAATCAACACCAATGCTTCATTAGATCATTCGTTTTTTTATTCAAAATTTCCCTTTCAAAAGCGATGTGAAATATCTTCGGCGATGTCATTTTTATACGTATCTCACAATCAACGGGACTTTTATGGCTTCATCTAAATAATCTTTATATTAAGTATAGACACCTTAGTTATTGCAGTTCATTCATAGATTCCAGTAATTATTATGTGTAATAGCAAGTGTAACTCTGTTCTCGCAAAGTTGCACACCATACTCATCGCTGTCCACAATGGCTCAAACAAATCGAAGGTATTCGTTTTCGATGGATTGTGTAAATTTGTTCTAAAGCGAAATGAGCTATGTATTTGTACCGGGCACCCTTGTTTTTGCATAATCATTTCTCCGATACTATTTATTTATATGCAAAGTAACTGCGAATCAAGCAATAATCTCGGAATAGAATCGCTGCTGCAAGTTGGAATCTTGTTTCTTGTGTTGTATTTGCTTGCTGTACTCCTAACTCAAGAGTTCTTGGTGATTTTTAAACCATTATTCAAATAAACGGAACATTGAAATAAAAAACAAAATCTGTGGAATGCACAACAACGTATCGGCTCGTTTGATATTTATCGTTTGATTGGCCAAGCGGTTTCTTAGTTTAATTTATACATCGTATATTTGATTTGATTTTATGGAAAATGCAATTTTCACAAATCTTTCCATTTTCCGAATTTCCTTAGGGAATATTAAAGTTGTCTTTTCTTTAAACCTTCCATAAATAAAAACGAACAAATAATTTGATTACATCGTCATAATCGTCTCAGCCGGTTTTGAGTTTTAGCGTTAAAAACAAACACTTATTTTTATAGGTTTAATTTTTTTATGGAAAAAAGCATTTATCGAGTTTTCTGGGTTCTTGGCTTTTCCTTGAGAGTTTTCTAACTTGAATTGTTTTTATTGGACCAAAAGAAACAAATCATCTGAAGGCTTTGTTGGGATAAGTCAAACCGTTTTCGTTAGAAAAGGTAAATTTAATTTTTTTATATGGAAAAAGCCAATTGTACCGAATTTTCCCATTTTCCGGCTTTTCCTTGTGAATTTTCAAATTCTCTTTTTTCCTAAACCTTCATTGGGTAAAAAGGAACAAATCATACGAAGACGTCATCAAGATTGGTCCAGCCGATTTTGAGTTTTAGCATCACGAACATACAAACATCCATTTTTATAGATATAGAGAAGAGAAGATATACTTTGAGTTTTCGAAGGGTTAATTTTAATTTTCCAACTCTTGAAGTAATTGTAAAACTTATCTAAATAGACTTGAAGATTGCGGATCACGGTTTAAGTTACTTTGCTGGTTGAGATTAAGGCGGTGTCATCGGCATAATTCGCAATAACACATCCTTTTGGGGTGGGAATATCGGAAGTAAAAATATTGTATAGTGTGGAGCCTAAGATACTCCCTTGGGGAACTCCTGCAGGGGAGTCAAATGTGTTCGAGTACGTGTTATGCACGAAAACCTCAAAGTGTCTGTTGGAGAGGTAGCTACGTATCATTTTGATAACGAACAAAGGAAAGTTGAACTTATATAGTTTATGCATCAGACCATCGTGCCAGACGCTATCGAAGGCTTTTTCAATGTCTAATAATGCCATAGCAGAAGACTTGCAATTTATTTTAGCATTTGTGATGTGGTTGGCCACTCGAATTAGTTGAAGGGTAGTGGAATTAGTTGAAGGGTTGGGGGTGCCCATGGCGCAGCGGTAGCGCGAGGAAACACCACACCCCAGGTGTGGGATCGAATCTCGAGTCTGGCACCCTCCGGTATTACGAACGGCTGACCACCGATCTATAATATACCGTCTTTCGGTCACACAAACTCTCTTCGGAGAGAGGCCTTGTCCCACTAGGGGATGTCGTGCCACATTAAAAAAAAAAAAGTGGAATGGCCGGAACGGAAACCAAATTGTTGAGGGGGGTATATATTGTTTGACTCTACATGATCAATAATATGACACATGAGAAGTTTTTCTAATATTTTGCTGAGTGAACTAAGGAGGCTTATAGGGCGATAGCTACTTGGTAAGGTTGGGTCTTTACTTGGTTTAATGATTGGGATAATCTTACTTGTCTTCCATGAATTTGGAAAGTAACTATTGTTGAGACAGGGATTAAAAATATTTGTTATGTGTTTTATGGTGTTGATATTTAAGTGTTTGAAAAGTAAGTTGAAAATTCCATCTTTCCCAGGAGCCTTAAATTTTTTAGGGTTTAAATAGTGTTTGAGACTTGAATGTACGATAAGACCAGGATATTTGTCGGTATAATGTGTCCCAAGTATTTAATTTGATCAGTTATTATGTCGTTCCTTTCTTTTAAACGTTTCATTCCGATCTGTTCAACAAACGTCGCAATTTTCTGAATTTTGGCTCCGAACTGCATTGCAAGCGCCTGACTTTTGGTGTTTTAAGGTTTCATACATGGTTTCTGTTACATTCAAAACGAAAAAAAAAACACAACTTTAAAACAGACATAAAACTTTAAAATAGAAGTCAAACTTTAAAACACATCTCGTCGCCGTTCTGTAGGTTGTGAGTAACGGGACTTTATTGAATTATGAAAATACGTCTTGCCCGGACGAGCACCGGAGATAGAAGCCCCGGAGCTGTGTCTGCCTCGCAAAGGCCGATGACCTCCAGGCCGCAACGGTCGTGCCGTCTCTGTCCTCGTATGCTGTCACACAACTGACATCATCGAGTCCAGCGTTGCCAGACACGCTTATTAAAATCTTAAACGCCCCTAACACATAGCTTGATCAAAGTTTTTAAAGATATACTTTGATATTACTTAACCATTGTTAATTTTTATCTAAAGCCTTGGCAGAATATGTGTTCATCAATCTTCTTCCATCTTTCCCAGGAGCCTTAAAGTTTTTAAGGCTTTTAATAGTGTTTGAGACTTGGATGTACGATAAGACCGGGATATTTGTCGGTATCGATCTTTCAATTTTTTGTATTGATGAGCGAACTTGCCTTTCATATGGACTAGGGTTTATGGCTGTTAGGGTGTGAGAGCTATATATGTGTTGGCCGATGGCGTTGCCTTTTTCAAGAGGATTAATTAATACTGAGTTATCATGAGTGGTAAGAGGGGGTATTGGTTTGGGTTTTTTCCTAAGAATTTTTGTGACTTTCCAGAACGGTTTGCTAGATGACTTGAGGTTTTCAACCATGTGACTGAAGTTTAGATTTTTTAGTTCTTCGCATCGAGATTGGATTATTTTATTTAATTTTTTAAGACAAGTGCTGAAAGTGGTTGTTCGCTTTCTATAGAATAGTCTACGTGTAGCGTTCCTGAATGTTATTATAGCAAGTGTAGTGTGGTCTATAGCGATGTTTGAGCTATTGAATTGAATAGTTGGAATAGTGGTAGCTTCCGCAGATACCATGGCTTCTGTGAGTTCCTCTAGGGATCGATCTATATCATTATTTGTTTCCAAGCGTGTTCCAATATTAATATTATACTCCACCAATCTTTCAAAGTTTACCCAGTTTGCATTCTTAAAATCTTTTTTAACGACTGGATCTTTGATTTGAAGAGTGTCTAAGACTGATGCTTGTACCGGTAAGTGGTCAGAGGATAGGGCGGTCAAAGTTTTCGAGAGACTGATGTTAACTAGGTTAGACAAGAAAAAATAGGTAACCATCTAAGGTAGATGGTCTGTTTCCTGCTCTTACAAAGGTTGGAGAAAGTGGTGTATAGATGTTAAAGTGGCCGTCTTGAAGAATTTGATATAGTATTCTCCCATTACAATTATCGCTTGAGTTATTCCATGATCGATGTTTAGCGTTAAGATCTCCTGCAATAATGAACTTTTGTTGTGGATTTCCATATGTTATCTTTTTTATATCAGCGGTAAACTGTGATTCTCGTTCTGAACGGGCTGAACATTGTACCGGGCAATATACGGCTATTACTTTAATAGGTCCATTTAATCTCTAGATTTGGATGACTAAAGATTTTATAACAGTTGTTTTTGGATGGGGTAGAGTTTTGAATTGTATTGTAATTTTAATGGCTATGACTACACCGTTTGAGTAAGCCGTACCATCCAGTCTAATAATATTATACCCTGTTAGGCGAAAACTTACATCTGGGATCAGATGAGTTTCTGTGAGTTTTTAAGTGTTTGAAAAGTGAGTTGAAAATTCCATCTTTCCCAGGAGCCTTAAATTTTTTAGGGTTTAAATAGTGTTTGAGACTTGAATGTACGATAAGACCAGGATATTTGTCGGTATAATGTGTCCCAAGTATTTAATTTGATCAGTTATTATGTCGTTCCTTTCTTTTAAACGTTTCATTCCGATCTGTTCAACAAACGTCGCAATTTTCTGAATGTTGGCTCCGAACTGCATTGCAAGCGCCTGACTTTTGGTGTTTTAAGGTTTCATACATGGTTTCTGTTACATTCAAAACGAAAAAAAAACACAACTTTAAAACAGACATAAAACTTTAAAATAGAAGTCAAACTTTAAAACACATCTCGTCGCCGTTCTGTAGGTTGTGAGTAACGGGACTTTATTGAATTATGAAAATACGTCTTGCCCGGACGAGCACCGGAGATAGAAGCCCCGAAGCTGTGTCTGCCTCGCAAAGGCCGATGCCCTCCAGGCCGCAACTTGTCTTCCATGATAATCTTACTTGTCTTCCATGAATTTGGAAAGTAACTATTGTTGAGACAGGGATTAAAAATATTTGTTATGTGTTTTATGGTGTTGTTAAAAAACTAAGTCTTACTAAACCGCTTAGTAACTTTTAACTTTTTTATTTAGGACTTAAACCTTAATTACTTTTACGCCAGTATTAAAATTTATGTAGTCCTTCCTCGGCGGTGGCACAGTTCAAAAGAAAGCCTTTCTCCGCACACCACCGAGGAAGGCTTCACTTCTAGCATCTCTTTCTCTCACTGCTATCTTTATCTTACTTGGATTCTGGTGGGTCAACGTGCCCCGATAGCTTATCAGCTTCGATCGAGAGCTATCAGCTGATCGATGAGTAATGGATAAACTCATCGATCAGCTGACCGCTCTCGTTCTCCTTCCTCTCATGATGGGACGTTGACCCGACCGTACTCCTCGTGCCTCATCTAACCTCCTCGTATATTAATCAGTTGTCTCACTCCATTGGACCATTCGCTGATTTGGCAACACTCCCCCCCAGTACACAACTTGAGCGCATATACTTGTATTTGGGGTCACGTTGTTTACTCTTTGTCGTAGACCTGTCAAAACAGCGAATTGGTTTGTTTCTTGCACGAGTAAGCGTCCTATCATGCCGAAATTTCTTAATGTTCTGTCGATCTTTCGTTCTGTCCCACTATCGGCCATTTTATCGGACATCCCTAGCTGGGAAGGTATGCGAAAACTCGTCCGTCGCTGCCCAACGCGGTGTCTGCCGTCGCTTGCAAGGGGAGCCGGTAGCCAGCATCGTCCGATAATTCCGATAGGTAAAGGAGAGAAAGTTGGGATGAACCATACCGTGTACACGTCACTTATGGATTTTAAAGTAATCAGACAAGAGATTAACGATGTACCGCTTAGTGCGTGGCCGTTGTTGACTTCGTGTGTCGGCGTATGCACAATTGATGAGGTCGAAGCCCTACTCTGTCTTTTAACTATTGTCACCGTATTAATCATTTCTTCGTTAGGATCATCTCGCAGTGAAAGATTGTAACGCTCGCTCCCGTTCGTTACGCCGAGCATGCATAAAACTTTCATGTTCACGGTAGTGATAAACTGCACAAACGTCCCGACCAATTCCTTCTTGTAATCACGTTCAGCTTCCAGACTTATTCCTTGATCATCATCGGGTTCACGGGCAAATTGTTTTTCTCGATGTGATCGACCGCTGTTTCTAACACTTTCTTGTGTCTGTACATCAATACGCCTGTACTGCTGGTCCTGCTCTTTCAGCGCCAGGTCACTCAGCCTGTCCGGCTGCTCCCGCTCTTCCAGCGTCGCATCCCTCAGTTCGCAGCGAGAGCACTCGAGCCAGTCACTACGACACTTTGGTTCTCCGTGTGTTAGCTTAGGCGCGAGTATTGGGACGGAGCAGGCATCCATTATCGTTTGTCCCGCCGCAAATTTGGCCCTGACCCCAGCTTCTTCGGGTTCGTCAGCCCTACACTCCAACTTGCTGTGCAGCCCATGCCCGATGAGCTGTAGGCCAGGTTCCTTCGATCGATTCTGATTATTAATCAGCCCCGGCAAGGGAATCGGGATGACACACGTATTCACTACCGTTTGCCTCGTCGCCGACACGATCGCGGCGCGTGCATTCCCGAGCCCATCTGCCCGATATTTACTGTTCGTTTTCGCATGTTCCGCCACGGGGGTCTGGATGAAGCATGCATCCTCTGCTGTCCGTCTCGTCACCGAAGCGGCCGTTGCGCATACACCCATCGACGGTTTCTTCTCTTTCATCACCGCCACATTATCCTCCTCCACTTTCGACTCAATGTGTTTTGTTTTTGAGTCAAAATCCCACTGGCTAGCTGCAGAGCCTCCTAACTCAACACTTTCTTCCGGGTCACCGAGCCCTTCGTCCGACACGCACTCTTCGCCCGACGCATACTCTTTTTCAGATGCACATTCTCCGTCCGATGCACATTCGTCGTCCGATGTATATTCTTCGTACGACGCGCACTCTTCGTCCGAAGCGCACTCTTGGTCCGACGCGTTCTCTTCGTCATCTAAACCAGATAGCAATAATTGTAGCCTCCTTTGTTTAATGTTGCTTAATTTGTTCACCAATTCTAGTTCCCGATGGATTTCCTTCCGTTTCAATTCCTCTTCCCGCTCGTCTAGTTGAGCAGACATTCTGATGAACCTTTCTTCTGCTTCTAACTGCTGCATTAACAGCCTTTGCCGAGCTTTGCTGTTCAAGCTATCTTTTTGTCTCGTCCAGCTCTCCTCGGCCATGTTGCTTGTACCTATCACACACTTGAACTGATGTACATTCACTGCACTTTTCAAATTACTTTCTAGTGTGCTCTTACAAGTCTTTCTTACCGACAATTCTAGCCGGTTGCCTTTTAATAGCCTGCACCCGCAATCGAGGTACCAATAAATTTTAAAATGTTAAAAAACTAAGTCTTACTAAACCGCTTAGTAACTTTTAACTTTTTTATTTAGGACTTAAACCTTAAATACTTTTACGCCAGTATTAAAATTTATGTAGTCCTTCCTCGGCGGTGGCACAGTTCAAAAGAAAGCCTTTCTCCGCACACCACCGAGGAAGGCTTCACTTCTAGCATCTCTTTCTCTCACTGCTATCTTTATCTTACTTGGATTCTGGTGGGTCAACGTGCCCCGATAGCTTATCAGCTTCGATCGAGAGCTATCAGCTGATCGATGAGTAATGGATAAACTCATCGATCAGCTGACCGCTCTCGTTCTCCTTCCTCTCATGATGGGACGTAGACCCGACCGTACTCCTCGTGCCTCGTGATATTTAAGTGTTTGAAAAGTAAGTTGAAAATTCCATCTTTCCCAGGAGCCTTAAATTTTTTAGGGTTTAAATAGTGTTTGAGACTTGAATGTACGATAAGACCAGGATATTTGTCGGTATAATGTGTCCCAAGTATTTAATTTGATCAGTTATTATGTCGTTCCTTTCTTTTAAACGTTTCATTCCGATCTGTTCAACAAACGTCGCAATTTTCTGAATGTTGGCTCCGAACTGCATTGCAAGCGCCTGACTTTTGGTGTTTTAAGGTTTCATACATGGTTTCTGTTACATTCAAAACGAAAAAAAAACACAACTTTAAAACAGACATAAAACTTTAAAATAGAAGTCAAACTTTAAAACACATCTCGTCGCCGTTCTGTAGGTTGTGAGTAACGGGACTTTATTGAATTATGAAAATACGTCTTGCCCGGACGAGCACCGGAGATAGAAGCCCCGAAGCTGTGTCTGCCTCGCAAAGGCCGATGCCCTCCAGGCCGCAACTTGTCTTCCATGATAATCTTACTTGTCTTCCATGAATTTGGAAAGTAACTATTGTTGAGACAGGGATTAAAAATATTTGTTATGTGTTTTATGGTGTTGTTAAAAAACTAAGTCTTACTAAACCGCTTAGTAACTTTTAACTTTTTTATTTAGGACTTAAACCTTAAATACTTTTACGCCAGTATTAAAATTTATGTAGTCCTTCCTCGGCGGTGGCACAGTTCAAAAGAAAGCCTTTCTCCGCACACCACCGAGGAAGGCTTCACTTCTAGCATCTCTTTCTCTCACTGCTATCTTTATCTTACTTGGATTCTGGTGGGTCAACGTGCCCCGATAGCTTATCAGCTTCGATCGAGAGCTATCAGCTGATCGATGAGTAATGGATAAACTCATCGATCAGCTGACCGCTCTCGTTCTCCTTCCTCTCATGATGGGACGTTGACCCGACCGTACTCCTCGTGCCTCATCTAACCTCCTCGTATATTAATCAGTTGTCTCACTCCATTGGACCATTCGCTGATTTGGCAACACTCCCCCCCAGTACACAACTTGAGCGCATATACTTGTATTTGGGGTCACGTTGTTTACTCTTTGTCGTAGACCTGTCAAAACAGCGAATTGGTTTGTTTCTTGCACGAGTAAGCGTCCTATCATGCCGAAATTTCTTAATGTTCTGTCGATCTTTCGTTCTGTCCCACTATCGGCCATTTTATCGGACATCCCTAGCTGGGAAGGTATGCGAAAACTCGTCCGTCGCTGCCCAACGCGGTGTCTGCCGTCGCTTGCAAGGGGAGCCGGTAGCCAGCATCGTCCGATAATTCCGATAGGTAAAGGAGAGAAAGTTGGGATGAACCATACCGTGTACACGTCACCTATGGATTTTAAAGTAATCAGACAAGAGATTAACGATGTACCGCTTAGTGCGTGGCCGTTGTTGACTTCGTGTGTCGGCGTATGCACAATTGATGAGGTCGAAGCCCTACTCTGTCTTTTAACTATTGTCACCGTATTAATCATTTCTTCGTTAGGATCATCTCGCAGTGAAAGATTGTAACGCTCGCTCCCGTTCGTTACGCCGAGCATGCATAAAACTTTCATGTTCACGGTAGTGATAAACTGCACAAACGTCCCGACCAATTCCTTCTTGTAATCACGTTCAGCTTCCAGACTTATTCCTTGATCATCATCGGGTTCACGGGCAAATTGTTTTTCTCGATGTGATCGACCGCTGTTTCTAACACTTTCTTGTGTCTGTACATCAATACGCCTGTACTGCTGGTCCTGCTCTTTCAGCGCCAGGTCACTCAGCCTGTCCGGCTGCTCCCGCTCTTCCAGCGTCGCATCCCTCAGTTCGCAGCGAGAGCACTCGAGCCAGTCACTACGACACTTTGGTTCTCCGTGTGTTAGCTTAGGCGCGAGTATTGGGACGGAGCAGGCATCCATTATCGTTTGTCCCGCCGCAAATTTGGCCCTGACCCCAGCTTCTTCGGGTTCGTCAGCCCTACACTCCAACTTGCTGTGCAGCCCATGCCCGATGAGCTGTAGGCCAGGTTCCTTCGATCGATTCTGATTATTAATCAGCCCCGGCATGGGAATCGGGATGACACACGTATTCACTACCGTTTGCCTCGTCGCCGACACGATCGCGGCGCGTGCATTCCCGAGCCCATCTGCCCGATATTTACTGTTCGTTTTCGCATGTTCCGCCACGGGGGTCTGGATGAAGCATGCATCCTCTGCTGTCCGTCTCGTCACCGAAGCGGCCGTTGCGCATACACCCATCGACGGTTTCTTCTCTTTCATCACCGCCACATTATCCTCCTCCACTTTCGACTCAATGTGTTTTGTTTTTGAGTCAAAATCCCACTGGCTAGCTGCAGAGCCTCCTAACTCAACACTTTCTTCCGGGTCACCGAGCCCTTCGTCCGACACGCACTCTTCGCCCGACGCATACTCTTTTTCAGATGCACATTCTCCGTCCGATGCACATTCGTCGTCCGATGTATATTCTTCGTACGACGCGCACTCTTCGTCCGAAGCGCACTCTTGGTCCGACGCGTTCTCTTCGTCATCTAAACCAGATAGCAATAATTGTAGCCTCCTTTGTTTAATGTTGCTTAATTTGTTCACCAATTCTAGTTCCCGATGGATTTCCTTCCGTTTCAATTCCTCTTCCCGCTCGTCTAGTTGAGCAGACATTCTGATGAACCTTTCTTCTGCTTCTAACTGCTGCATTAACAGCCTTTGCCGAGCTTTGCTGTTCAAGCTATCTTTTTGTCTCGTCCAGCTCTCCTCGGCCATGTTGCTTGTACCTATCACACACTTGAACTGATGTACATTCACTGCACTTTTCAAATTACTTTCTAGTGTGCTCTTACAAGTCTTTCTTACCGACAATTCTAGCCGGTTGCCTTTTAATAGCCTGCACCCGCAATCGAGGTACCAATAAATTTTAAAATGTTAAAAAACTAAGTCTTACTAAACCGCTTAGTAACTTTTAACTTTTTTATTTAGGACTTAAACCTTAAATACTTTTACGCCAGTATTAAAATTTATGTAGTCCTTCCTCGGCGGTGGCACAGTTCAAAAGAAAGCCTTTCTCCGCACACCACCGAGGAAGGCTTCACTTCTAGCATCTCTTTCTCTCACTGCTATCTTTATCTTACTTGGATTCTGGTGGGTCAACGTGCCCCGATAGCTTATCAGCTTCGATCGAGAGCTATCAGCTGATCGATGAGTAATGGATAAACTCATCGATCAGCTGACCGCTCTCGTTCTCCTTCCTCTCATGATGGGACGTAGACCCGACCGTACTCCTCGTGCCTCGTGATATTTAAGTGTTTGAAAAGTAAGTTGAAAATTCCATCTTTCCCAGGAGCCTTAAATTTTTTAGGGTTTAAATAGTGTTTGAGACTTGAATGTACGATAAGACCAGGATATTTGTCGGTATAATGTGTCCCAAGTATTTAATTTGATCAGTTATTATGTCGTTCCTTTCTTTTAAACGTTTCATTCCGATCTGTTCAACAAACGTCGCAATTTTCTGAATTTTGGCTCCGAACTGCATTGCAAGCGCCTGACTTTTGGTGTTTTAAGGTTTCATACATGGTTTCTGTTACATTCAAAACGAAAAAAAAAACACAACTTTAAAACAGACATAAAACTTTAAAATAGAAGTCAAACTTTAAAACACATCTCGTCGCCGTTCTGTAGGTTGTGAGTAACGGGACTTTATTGAATTATGAAAATACGTCTTGCCCGGACGAGCACCGGAGATAGAAGCCCCGAAGCTGTGTCTGCCTCGCAAAGGCCGATGACCTCCAGGCCGCAACGGTCGTGCCGTCTCTGTCCTCGTATGCTGTCACACAACTGACATCATCGAGTCCAGCGTTGCCAGACACGCTTATTAAAATCTTAAACGCCCCTAACACATAGCTTGATCAAAGTTTTTAAAGATATACTTTGATATTACTTAACCATTGTTAATTTTTATCTAAAGCCTTGGCAGAATATGTGTTCATCAATCTTCTTCCATCTTTCCCAGGAGCCTTAAAGTTTTTAAGGCTTTTAATAGTGTTTGAGACTTGGATGTACGATAAGACCGGGATATTTGTCGGTATCGATCTTTCAATTTTTTGTATTGATGAGCGAACTTGCCTTTCATATGGACTAGGGTTTATGGCTGTTAGGGTGTGAGAGCTATATATGTGTTGGCCGATGGCGTTGCCTTTTTCAAGAGGATTAATTAATACTGAGTTATCATGAGTGGTAAGAGGGGGTATTGGTTTGGGTTTTTTCCTAAGAATTTTTGTGACTTTCCAGAACGGTTTGCTAGATGACTTGAGGTTTTCAACCATGTGACTGAAGTTTAGGTTTTTTAGTTCTTCGCATCGAGATTGGATTATTTTATTTAATTTTTTAAGACAAGTGCTGAAAGTGGTTGTTCGCTTTCTATAGAATAGTCTACGTGTAGCGTTCCTGAATGTTATTATAGCAAGTGTAGTGTGGTCTATAGCGATGTTTGAGCTATTGAATTGAATAGTTGGAATAGTGGTAGCTTCCGCAGATACCATGGCTTCTGTGAGTTCCTCTAGGGATCGATCTATATCATTATTTGTTTCCAAGCGTGTTCCAATATTAATATTATACTCCACCAATCTTTCAAAGTTTACCCAGTTTGCATTCTTAAAATCTTTTTTAACGACTGGATCTTTGATTTGAAGAGTGTCTAAGACTGATGCTTGTACCGGTAAGTGGTCAGAGGATAGGGCGGTCAAAGTTTTCGGGAGACTGATGTTAACTAGGTTAGACAAGAAAAAATAGGTAACCATCTAAGGTAGATGGTCTGTTTCCTGCTCTTACAAAGGTTGGAGAAAGTGGTGTATAGATGTTAAAGTGGCCGTCTTGAAGAATTTGATATAGTATTCTCCCATTACAATTATCGCTTGAGTTATTCCATGATCGATGTTTAGCGTTAAGATCTCCTGCAATAATGAACTTTTGTTGTGGATTTCCATATGTTATCTTTTTTATATCAGCGGTAAACTGTGATTCTCGTTCTGAACGGGCTGAACATTGTACCGGGCAATATACGGCTATTACTTTAATAGGTCCATTTAATCTCTAGATTTGGATGACTAAAGATTTTATAACAGTTGTTTTTGGATGGGGTAGAGTTTTGAATTGTATTGTACTTTTAATGGCTATGACTACACCGTTTGAGTAAGCCGTACCATCCAGTATAATAATATTATACCCTGTTAGGCGAAAACTTACATCTGGGATCAGATGAGTTTCTGTGAGTTTTTAAGTGTTTGAAAAGTAAGTTGAAAATTCCATCTTTCCCAGGAGCCTTAAATTTTTTAGGGTTTAAATAGTGTTTGAGACTTGAATGTACGATAAGACCAGGATATTTGTCGGTATAATGTGTCCCAAGTATTTAATTTGATCAGTTATTATGTCGTTCCTTTCTTTTAAACGTTTCATTCCGATCTGTTCAACAAACGTCGCAATTTTCTGAATTTTGGCTCCGAACTGCATTGCAAGCGCCTGACTTTTGGTGTTTTAAGGTTTCATACATGGTTTCTGTTACATTCAAAACGAAAAAAAAACACAACTTTAAAACAGACATAAGACTTTAAAATAGAAGTCAAACTTTAAAACACATCTCGTCGCCGTTCTGTAGGTTGTGAGTAACGGGACTTTATTGAATTATGAAAATACGTCTTGCCCGGACGAGCACCGGAGATAGAAGCCCCGAAGCTGTGTCTGCCTCGCAAAGGCCGATGCCCTCCAGGCCGCAACTTGTCTTCCATGATAATCTTACTTGTCTTCCATGAATTTGGAAAGTAACTATTGTTGAGACAGGGATTAAAAATATTTGTTATGTGTTTTATGGTGTTGATATTTAAGTGTTTGAAAAGTAAGTTGAAAATTCCATCTTTCCCAGGAGCCTTAAATTTTTTAGGGTTTAAATAGTGTTTGAGACTTGAATGTACGATAAGACCAGGATATTTGTCGGTATAATGTGTCCCAAGTATTTAATTTGATCAGTTATTATGTCGTTCCTTTCTTTTAAACGTTTCATTCCGATCTGTTCAACAAACGTCGCAATTTTCTGAATTTTGGCTCCGAACTGCATTGCAAGCGCCTGACTTTTGGTGTTTTAAGGTTTCATACATGGTTTCTGTTACATTCAAAACGAAAAAAAACACAACTTTAAAACAGACATAAAACTTTAAAATAGAAGTCAAACTTTAAAACACATCTCGTCGCCGTTCTGTAGGTTGTGAGTAACGGGACTTTATTGAATTATGAAAATACGTCTTGCCCGGACGAGCACCGGAGATAGAAGCCCCGAAGCTGTGTCTGCCTCGCAAAGGCCGATGCCCTCGAGGCCGCAACGGTCGTGCCGTCTCTGTCCTCGTATACTGTCACACAACTGACATCATCGAGTCCAGCGTTGCCAGACACGCTTATTAAAATCTTAAACGCCCGTAACACATAGCTTGATCAAAGTTTTTAAAGATATACTTTGATATTACTTAACCATTGTTAATTTTTATCTAAAGCCTTGGCAGAATATGTGTTCATCAATCTTCTTCCATCTTTCCCAGGAGCCTTAAAGTTTTTAAGGCTTTTAATAGTGTTTGAGACTTGGATGTACGATAAGACCGGGATATTTGTCGGTATCGATCTTTCAATTTTTTGTATTGATGAGCGAACTTGCCTTTCATATGGACTAGGGTTTATGGCTGTTAGGGTGTGAGAGCTATATATGTGTTGGCCGATGGCGTTGCCTTTTTCAAGAGGATTAATTAATACTGAGTTATCATGAGTGGTAAGAGGGGGTATTGGTTTGGGTTTTTTCCTAAGAATTTTTGTGACTTTCCAGAACGGTTTGCTAGATGACTTGAGGTTTTCAACCATGTGACTGAAGTTTAGGTTTTTTAGTTCTTCGCATCGAGATTGGATTATTTTATTTAATTTTTTAAGACAAGTGCTGAAAGTGGTTGTTCGCTTTCTATAGAATAGTCTACGTGTAGCGTTCCTGAATGTTATTATAGCAAGTGTAGTGTGATCTATAGCGATGTTTGAGCTATTGAATTGAATAGTTGGAATAGTGGTAGCTTCCGCAGATACCATGGCTTCTGTGAGTTCCTCTAGGGATCGATCTATATCATTATTTGTTTCCAAGCGTGTTCCAATATTAATATTATACTCCACCAATCTTTCAAAGTTTACTTAGTTTGCATTCTTAAAATCTTTTTTAACGACTGGATCTTTGATTTGAAGAGTGTCTAAGACTGATGCTTGTACCGGTAAGTGGTCAGAGGATAGGGCGGTCAAAGTTTTCGGGAGACTGATGTTAACTAGGTTAGACAAGAAAAAATAGGTAACCATCTAAGGTAGATGGTCTGTTTCCTGCTCTTACAAAGGTTGGAGAAAGTGGTGTATAGATGTTAAAGTGGCCGTCTTGAAGAATTTGATATAGTATTCTCCCATTACAATTATCGCTTGAGTTATTCCATGATCGATGTTTAGCGTTAAGATCTCCTGCAATAATGAACTTTTGTTGTGGATTTCCATATGTTATCTTTTTTATATCAGCGGTAAACTGTGATTCTCGTTCTGAACGGGCTGAACATTGTACCGGGCAATATACGGCTATTACTTTAATAGGTCCATTTAATCTCTAGATTTGGATGACTAAAGATTTTATAACAGTTGTTTTTGGATGGGGTAGAGTTTTGAATTGTATTGTACTTTTAATGGCTATGACTACACCGTTTGAGTAAGCCGTACCATCCAGTCTAATAATATTATACCCTGTTAGGCGAAAACTTACATCTGGGATCAGATGAGTTTCTGTGAGTTTTTAAGTGTTTGAAAAGTAAGTTGAAAATTCCATCTTTCCCAGGAGCCTTAAATTTTTTAGGGTTTAAATAGTGTTTGAGACTTGAATGTACGATAAGACCAGGATATTTGTCGGTATAATGTGTCCCAAGTATTTAATTTGATCAGTTATTATGTCGTTCCTTTCTTTTAAACGTTTCATTCCGATCTGTTCAACAAACGTCGCAATTTTCTGAATGTTGGCTCCGAACTGCATTGCAAGCGCCTGACTTTTGGTGTTTTAAGGTTTCATACATGGTTTCTGTTACATTCAAAACGAAAAAAAAACACAACTTTAAAACAGACATAAAACTTTAAAATAGAAGTCAAACTTTAAAACACATCTCGTCGCCGTTCTGTAGGTTGTGAGTAACGGGACTTTATTGAATTATGAAAATACGTCTTGCCCGGACGAGCACCGGAGATAGAAGCCCCGAAGCTGTGTCTGCCTCGCAAAGGCCGATGCCCTCCAGGCCGCAACTTGTCTTCCATGATAATCTTACTTGTCTTCCATGAATTTGGAAAGTAACTATTGTTGAGACAGGGATTAAAAATATTTGTTATGTGTTTTATGGTGTTGATATTTAAGTGTTTGAAAAGTAAGTTGAAAATTCCATCTTTCCCAGGAGCCTTAAATTTTTTAGGGTTTAAATAGTGTTTGAGACTTGAATGTACGATAAGACCAGGATATTTGTCGGTATAATGTGTCCCAAGTATTTAATTTGATCAGTTATTATGTCGTTCCTTTCTTTTAAACGTTTCATTCCGATCTGTTCAACAAACGTCGCAATTTTCTGAATGTTGGCTCCGAACTGCATTGCAAGCGCCTGACTTTTGGTGTTTTAAGGTTTCATACATGGTTTCTGTTACATTCAAAACGAAAAAAAAAACACAACTTTAAAACAGACATAAAACTTTAAAATAGAAGTCAAACTTTAAAACACATCTCGTCGCCGTTCTGTAGGTTGTGAGTAACGGGACTTTATTGAATTATGAAAATACGTCTTGCCCGGACGAGCACCGGAGATAGAAGCCCCGAAGCTGTGTCTGCCTCGCAAAGGCCGATGCCCTCCAGGCCGCAACTTGTCTTCCATGATAATCTTACTTGTCTTCCATGAATTTGGAAAGTAACTATTGTTGAGACAGGGATTAAAAATATTTGTTATGTGTTTTATGGTGTTGTTAAAAAACTAAGTCTTACTAAACCGCTTAGTAACTTTTAACTTTTTTATTTAGGACTTAAACCTTAATTACTTTTACGCCAGTATTAAAATTTATGTAGTCCTTCCTCGGCGGTGGCACAGTTCAAAAGAAAGCCTTTCTCCGCACACCACCGAGGAAGGCTTCACTTCTAGCATCTCTTTCTCTCACTGCTATCTTTATCTTACTTGGATTCTGGTGGGTCAACGTGCCCCGATAGCTTATCAGCTTCGATCGAGAGCTATCAGCTGATCGATGAGTAATGGATAAACTCATCGATCAGCTGACCGCTCTCGTTCTCCTTCCTCTCATGATGGGACGTTGACCCGACCGTACTCCTCGTGCCTCATCTAACCTCCTCGTATATTAATCAGTTGTCTCACTCCATTGGACCATTCGCTGATTTGGCAACACTCCCCCCCAGTACACAACTTGAGCGCATATACTTGTATTTGGGGTCACGTTGTTTACTCTTTGTCGTAGACCTGTCAAAACAGCGAATTGGTTTGTTTCTTGCACGAGTAAGCGTCCTATCATGCCGAAATTTCTTAATGTTCTGTCGATCTTTCGTTCTGTCCCACTATCGGCCATTTTATCGGACATCCCTAGCTGGGAAGGTATGCGAAAACTCGTCCGTCGCTGCCCAACGCGGTGTCTGCCGTCGCTTGCAAGGGGAGCCGGTAGCCAGCATCGTCCGATAATTCCGATAGGTAAAGGAGAGAAAGTTGGGATGAACCATACCGTGTACACGTCACTTATGGATTTTAAAGTAATCAGACAAGAGATTAACGATGTACCGCTTAGTGCGTGGCCGTTGTTGACTTCGTGTGTCGGCGTATGCACAATTGATGAGGTCGAAGCCCTACTCTGTCTTTTAACTATTGTCACCGTATTAATCATTTCTTCGTTAGGATCATCTCGCAGTGAAAGATTGTAACGCTCGCTCCCGTTCGTTACGCCGAGCATGCATAAAACTTTCATGTTCACGGTAGTGATAAACTGCACAAACGTCCCGACCAATTCCTTCTTGTAATCACGTTCAGCTTCCAGACTTATTCCTTGATCATCATCGGGTTCACGGGCAAATTGTTTTTCTCGATGTGATCGACCGCTGTTTCTAACACTTTCTTGTGTCTGTACATCAATACGCCTGTACTGCTGGTCCTGCTCTTTCAGCGCCAGGTCACTCAGCCTGTCCGGCTGCTCCCGCTCTTCCAGCGTCGCATCCCTCAGTTCGCAGCGAGAGCACTCGAGCCAGTCACTACGACACTTTGGTTCTCCGTGTGTTAGCTTAGGCGCGAGTATTGGGACGGAGCAGGCATCCATTATCGTTTGTCCCGCCGCAAATTTGGCCCTGACCCCAGCTTCTTCGGGTTCGTCAGCCCTACACTCCAACTTGCTGTGCAGCCCATGCCCGATGAGCTGTAGGCCAGGTTCCTTCGATCGATTCTGATTATTAATCAGCCCCGGCATGGGAATCGGGATGACACACGTATTCACTACCGTTTGCCTCGTCGCCGACACGATCGCGGCGCGTGCATTCCCGAGCCCATCTGCCCGATATTTACTGTTCGTTTTCGCATGTTCCGCCACGGGGGTCTGGATGAAGCATGCATCCTCTGCTGTCCGTCTCGTCACCGAAGCGGCCGTTGCGCATACACCCATCGACGGTTTCTTCTCTTTCATCACCGCCACATTATCCTCCTCCACTTTCGACTCAATGTGTTTTGTTTTTGAGTCAAAATCCCACTGGCTAGCTGCAGAGCCTCCTAACTCAACACTTTCTTCCGGGTCACCGAGCCCTTCGTCCGACACGCACTCTTCGCCCGACGCATACTCTTTTTCAGATGCACATTCTCCGTCCGATGCACATTCGTCGTCCGATGTATATTCTTCGTACGACGCGCACTCTTCGTCCGAAGCGCACTCTTGGTCCGACGCGTTCTCTTCGTCATCTAAACCAGATAGCAATAATTGTAGCCTCCTTTGTTTAATGTTGCTTAATTTGTTCACCAATTCTAGTTCCCGATGGATTTCCTTCCGTTTCAATTCCTCTTCCCGCTCGTCTAGTTGAGCAGACATTCTGATGAACCTTTCTTCTGCTTCTAACTGCTGCATTAACAGCCTTTGCCGAGCTTTGCTGTTCAAGCTATCTTTTTGTCTCGTCCAGCTCTCCTCGGCCATGTTGCTTGTACCTATCACACACTTGAACTGATGTACATTCACTGCACTTTTCAAATTACTTTCTAGTGTGCTCTTACAAGTCTTTCTTACCGACAATTCTAGCCGGTTGCCTTTTAATAGCCTGCACCCGCAATCGAGGTACCAATAAATTTTAAAATGTTAAAAAACTAAGTCTTACTAAACCGCTTAGTAACTTTTAACTTTTTTATTTAGGACTTAAACCTTAAATACTTTTACGCCAGTATTAAAATTTATGTAGTCCTTCCTCGGCGGTGGCACAGTTCAAAAGAAAGCCTTTCTCCGCACACCACCGAGGAAGGCTTCACTTCTAGCATCTCTTTCTCTCACTGCTATCTTTATCTTACTTGGATTCTGGTGGGTCAACGTGCCCCGATAGCTTATCAGCTTCGATCGAGAGCTATCAGCTGATCGATGAGTAATGGATAAACTCATCGATCAGCTGACCGCTCTCGTTCTCCTTCCTCTCATGATGGGACGTTGACCCGACCGTACTCCTCGTGCCTCGTGATATTTAAGTGTTTGAAAAGTAAGTTGAAAATTCCATCTTTCCCAGGAGCCTTAAATTTTTTAGGGTTTAAATAGTGTTTGAGACTTGAATGTACGATAAGACCAGGATATTTGTCGGTATAATGTGTCCCAAGTATTGAATTTGATCAGTTATTATGTCGTTCCTTTCTTTTAAACGTTTCATTCCGATCTGTTCAACAAACGTCGCAATTTTCTGAATGTTGGCTCCGAACTGCATTGCAAGCGCCTGACTTTTGGTGTTTTAAGGTTTCATACATGGTTTCTGTTACATTCAAAACGAAAAAAAAACACAACTTTAAAACAGACATAAAACTTTAAAATAGAAGTCAAACTTTAAAACACATCTCGTCGCCGTTCTGTAGGTTGTGAGTAACGGGACTTTATTGAATTATGAAAATACGTCTTGCCCGGACGAGCACCGGAGATAGAAGCCCCGAAGCTGTGTCTGCCTCGCAAAGGCCGATGCCCTCCAGGCCGCAACTTGTCTTCCATGATAATCTTACTTGTCTTCCATGAATTTGGAAAGTAACTATTGTTGAGACAGGGATTAAAAATATTTGTTATGTGTTTTATGGTGTTGTTAAAAAACTAAGTCTTACTAAACCGCTTAGTAACTTTTAACTTTTTTATTTAGGACTTAAACCTTAAATACTTTTACGCCAGTATTAAAATTTATGTAGTCCTTCCTCGGCGGTGGCACAGTTCAAAAGAAAGCCTTTCTCCGCACACCACCGAGGAAGGCTTCACTTCTAGCATCTCTTTCTCTCACTGCTATCTTTATCTTACTTGGATTCTGGTGGGTCAACGTGCCCCGATAGCTTATCAGCTTCGATCGAGAGCTATCAGCTGATCGATGAGTAATGGATAAACTCATCGATCAGCTGACCGCTCTCGTTCTCCTTCCTCTCATGATGGGACGTTGACCCGACCGTACTCCTCGTGCCTCATCTAACCTCCTCGTATATTAATCAGTTGTCTCACTCCATTGGACCATTCGCTGATTTGGCAACACTCCCCCCCAGTACACAACTTGAGCGCATATACTTGTATTTGGGGTCACGTTGTTTACTCTTTGTCGTAGACCTGTCAAAACAGCGAATTGGTTTGTTTCTTGCACGAGTAAGCGTCCTATCATGCCGAAATTTCTTAATGTTCTGTCGATCTTTCGTTCTGTCCCACTATCGGCCATTTTATCGGACATCCCTAGCTGGGAAGGTATGCGAAAACTCGTCCGTCGCTGCCCAACGCGGTGTCTGCCGTCGCTTGCAAGGGGAGCCGGTAGCCAGCATCGTCCGATAATTCCGATAGGTAAAGGAGAGAAAGTTGGGATGAACCATACCGTGTACACGTCACCTATGGATTTTAAAGTAATCAGACAAGAGATTAACGATGTACCGCTTAGTGCGTGGCCGTTGTTGACTTCGTGTGTCGGCGTATGCACAATTGATGAGGTCGAAGCCCTACTCTGTCTTTTAACTATTGTCACCGTATTAATCATTTCTTCGTTAGGATCATCTCGCAGTGAAAGATTGTAACGCTCGCTCCCGTTCGTTACGCCGAGCATGCATAAAACTTTCATGTTCACGGTAGTGATAAACTGCACAAACGTCCCGACCAATTCCTTCTTGTAATCACGTTCAGCTTCCAGACTTATTCCTTGATCATCATCGGGTTCACGGGCAAATTGTTTTTCTCGATGTGATCGACCGCTGTTTCTAACACTTTCTTGTGTCTGTACATCAATACGCCTGTACTGCTGGTCCTGCTCTTTCAGCGCCAGGTCACTCAGCCTGTCCGGCTGCTCCCGCTCTTCCAGCGTCGCATCCCTCAGTTCGCAGCGAGAGCACTCGAGCCAGTCACTACGACACTTTGGTTCTCCGTGTGTTAGCTTAGGCGCGAGTATTGGGACGGAGCAGGCATCCATTATCGTTTGTCCCGCCGCAAATTTGGCCCTGACCCCAGCTTCTTCGGGTTCGTCAGCCCTACACTCCAACTTGCTGTGCAGCCCATGCCCGATGAGCTGTAGGCCAGGTTCCTTCGATCGATTCTGATTATTAATCAGCCCCGGCATGGGAATCGGGATGACACACGTATTCACTACCGTTTGCCTCGTCGCCGACACGATCGCGGCGCGTGCATTCCCGAGCCCATCTGCCCGATATTTACTGTTCGTTTTCGCATGTTCCGCCACGGGGGTCTGGATGAAGCATGCATCCTCTGCTGTCCGTCTCGTCACCGAAGCGGCCGTTGCACATACACCCATCGACGGTTTCTTCTCTTTCATCACCGCCACATTATCCTCCTCCACTTTCGACTCAATGTGTTTTGTTTTTGAGTCAAAATCCCACTGGCTAGCTGCAGAGCCTCCTAACTCAACACTTTCTTCCGGGTCACCGAGCCCTTCGTCCGACACGCACTCTTCGCCCGACGCATACTCTTTTTCAGATGCACATTCTCCGTCCGATGCACATTCGTCGTCCGATGTATATTCTTCGTACGACGCGCACTCTTCGTCCGAAGCGCACTCTTGGTCCGACGCGTTCTCTTCGTCATCTAAACCAGATAGCAATAATTGTAGCCTCCTTTGTTTAATGTTGCTTAATTTGTTCACCAATTCTAGTTCCCGATGGATTTCCTTCCGTTTCAATTCCTCTTCCCGCTCGTCTAGTTGAGCAGACATTCTGATGAACCTTTCTTCTGCTTCTAACTGCTGCATTAACAGCCTTTGCCGAGCTTTGCTGTTCAAGCTATCTTTTTGTCTCGTCCAGCTCTCCTCGGCCATGTTGCTTGTACCTATCACACACTTGAACTGATGTACATTCACTGCACTTTTCAAATTACTTTCTAGTGTGCTCTTACAAGTCTTTCTTACCGACAATTCTAGCCGGTTGCCTTTTAATAGCCTGCACCCGCAATCGAGGTACCAATAAATTTTAAAATGTTAAAAAACTAAGTCTTACTAAACCGCTTAGTAACTTTTAACTTTTTTATTTAGGACTTAAACCTTAAATACTTTTACGCCAGTATTAAAATTTATGTAGTCCTTCCTCGGCGGTGGCACAGTTCAAAAGAAAGCCTTTCTCCGCACACCACCGAGGAAGGCTTCACTTCTAGCATCTCTTTCTCTCACTGCTATCTTTATCTTACTTGGATTCTGGTGGGTCAACGTGCCCCGATAGCTTATCAGCTTCGATCGAGAGCTATCAGCTGATCGATGAGTAATGGATAAACTCATCGATCAGCTGACCGCTCTCGTTCTCCTTCCTCTCATGATGGGACGTAGACCCGACCGTACTCCTCGTGCCTCGTGATATTTAAGTGTTTGAAAAGTAAGTTGAAAATTCCATCTTTCCCAGGAGCCTTAAATTTTTTAGGGTTTAAATAGTGTTTGAGACTTGAATGTACGATAAGACCAGGATATTTGTCGGTATAATGTGTCCCAAGTATTTAATTTGATCAGTTATTATGTCGTTCCTTTCTTTTAAACGTTTCATTCCGATCTGTTCAACAAACGTCGCAATTTTCTGAATTTTGGCTCCGAACTGCATTGCAAGCGCCTGACTTTTGGTGTTTTAAGGTTTCATACATGGTTTCTGTTACATTCAAAACGAAAAAAAAAACACAACTTTAAAACAGACATAAAACTTTAAAATAGAAGTCAAACTTTAAAACACATCTCGTCGCCGTTCTGTAGGTTGTGAGTAACGGGACTTTATTGAATTATGAAAATACGTCTTGCCCGGACGAGCACCGGAGATAGAAGCCCCGAAGCTGTGTCTGCCTCGCAAAGGCCGATGACCTCCAGGCCGCAACGGTCGTGCCGTCTCTGTCCTCGTATGCTGTCACACAACTGACATCATCGAGTCCAGCGTTGCCAGACACGCTTATTAAAATCTTAAACGCCCCTAACACATAGCTTGATCAAAGTTTTTAAAGATATACTTTGATATTACTTAACCATTGTTAATTTTTATCTAAAGCCTTGGCAGAATATGTGTTCATCAATCTTCTTCCATCTTTCCCAGGAGCCTTAAAGTTTTTAAGGCTTTTAATAGTGTTTGAGACTTGGATGTACGATAAGACCGGGATATTTGTCGGTATCGATCTTTCAATTTTTTGTATTGATGAGCGAACTTGCCTTTCATATGGACTAGGGTTTATGGCTGTTAGGGTGTGAGAGCTATATATGTGTTGGCCGATGGCGTTGCCTTTTTCAAGAGGATTAATTAATACTGAGTTATCATGAGTGGTAAGAGGGGGTATTGGTTTGGGTTTTTTCCTAAGAATTTTTGTGACTTTCCAGAACGGTTTGCTAGATGACTTGAGGTTTTCAACCATGTGACTGAAGTTTAGGTTTTTTAGTTCTTCGCATCGAGATTGGATTATTTTATTTAATTTTTTAAGACAAGTGCTGAAAGTGGTTGTTCGCTTTCTATAGAATAGTCTACGTGTAGCGTTCCTGAATGTTATTATAGCAAGTGTAGTGTGGTCTATAGCGATGTTTGAGCTATTGAATTGAATAGTTGGAATAGTGGTAGCTTCCGCAGATACCATGGCTTCTGTGAGTTCCTCTAGGGATCGATCTATATCATTATTTGTTTCCAAGCGTGTTCCAATATTAATATTATACTCCACCAATCTTTCAAAGTTTACCCAGTTTGCATTCTTAAAATCTTTTTTAACGACTGGATCTTTGATTTGAAGAGTGTCTAAGACTGATGCTTGTACCGGTAAGTGGTCAGAGGATAGGGCGGTCAAAGTTTTCGGGAGACTGATGTTAACTAGGTTAGACAAGAAAAAATAGGTAACCATCTAAGGTAGATGGTCTGTTTCCTGCTCTTACAAAGGTTGGAGAAAGTGGTGTATAGATGTTAAAGTGGCCGTCTTGAAGAATTTGATATAGTATTCTCCCATTACAATTATCGCTTGAGTTATTCCATGATCGATGTTTAGCGTTAAGATCTCCTGCAATAATGAACTTTTGTTGTGGATTTCCATATGTTATCTTTTTTATATCAGCGGTAAACTGTGATTCTCGTTCTGAACGGGCTGAACATTGTACCGGGCAATATACGGCTATTACTTTAATAGGTCCATTTAATCTCTAGATTTGGATGACTAAAGATTTTATAACAGTTGTTTTTGGATGGGGTAGAGTTTTGAATTGTATTGTACTTTTAATGGCTATGACTACACCGTTTGAGTAAGCCGTACCATCCAGTATAATAATATTATACCCTGTTAGGCGAAAACTTACATCTGGGATCAGATGAGTTTCTGTGAGTTTTTAAGTGTTTGAAAAGTAAGTTGAAAATTCCATCTTTCCCAGGAGCCTTAAATTTTTTAGGGTTTAAATAGTGTTTGAGACTTGAATGTACGATAAGACCAGGATATTTGTCGGTATAATGTGTCCCAAGTATTTAATTTGATCAGTTATTATGTCGTTCCTTTCTTTTAAACGTTTCATTCCGATCTGTTCAACAAACGTCGCAATTTTCTGAATTTTGGCTCCGAACTGCATTGCAAGCGCCTGACTTTTGGTGTTTTAAGGTTTCATACATGGTTTCTGTTACATTCAAAACGAAAAAAAAACACAACTTTAAAACAGACATAAGACTTTAAAATAGAAGTCAAACTTTAAAACACATCTCGTCGCCGTTCTGTAGGTTGTGAGTAACGGGACTTTATTGAATTATGAAAATACGTCTTGCCCGGACGAGCACCGGAGATAGAAGCCCCGAAGCTGTGTCTGCCTCGCAAAGGCCGATGCCCTCCAGGCCGCAACTTGTCTTCCATGATAATCTTACTTGTCTTCCATGAATTTGGAAAGTAACTATTGTTGAGACAGGGATTAAAAATATTTGTTATGTGTTTTATGGTGTTGATATTTAAGTGTTTGAAAAGTAAGTTGAAAATTCCATCTTTCCCAGGAGCCTTAAATTTTTTAGGGTTTAAATAGTGTTTGAGACTTGAATGTACGATAAGACCAGGATATTTGTCGGTATAATGTGTCCCAAGTATTTAATTTGATCAGTTATTATGTCGTTCCTTTCTTTTAAACGTTTCATTCCGATCTGTTCAACAAACGTCGCAATTTTCTGAATTTTGGCTCCGAACTGCATTGCAAGCGCCTGACTTTTGGTGTTTTAAGGTTTCATACATGGTTTCTGTTACATTCAAAACGAAAAAAAACACAACTTTAAAACAGACATAAAACTTTAAAATAGAAGTCAAACTTTAAAACACATCTCGTCGCCGTTCTGTAGGTTGTGAGTAACGGGACTTTATTGAATTATGAAAATACGTCTTGCCCGGACGAGCACCGGAGATAGAAGCCCCGAAGCTGTGTCTGCCTCGCAAAGGCCGATGCCCTCGAGGCCGCAACGGTCGTGCCGTCTCTGTCCTCGTATACTGTCACACAACTGACATCATCGAGTCCAGCGTTGCCAGACACGCTTATTAAAATCTTAAACGCCCGTAACACATAGCTTGATCAAAGTTTTTAAAGATATACTTTGATATTACTTAACCATTGTTAATTTTTATCTAAAGCCTTGGCAGAATATGTGTTCATCAATCTTCTTCCATCTTTCCCAGGAGCCTTAAAGTTTTTAAGGCTTTTAATAGTGTTTGAGACTTGGATGTACGATAAGACCGGGATATTTGTCGGTATCGATCTTTCAATTTTTTGTATTGATGAGCGAACTTGCCTTTCATATGGACTAGGGTTTATGGCTGTTAGGGTGTGAGAGCTATATATGTGTTGGCCGATGGCGTTGCCTTTTTCAAGAGGATTAATTAATACTGAGTTATCATGAGTGGTAAGAGGGGGTATTGGTTTGGGTTTTTTCCTAAGAATTTTTGTGACTTTCCAGAACGGTTTGCTAGATGACTTGAGGTTTTCAACCATGTGACTGAAGTTTAGGTTTTTTAGTTCTTCGCATCGAGATTGGATTATTTTATTTAATTTTTTAAGACAAGTGCTGAAAGTGGTTGTTCGCTTTCTATAGAATAGTCTACGTGTAGCGTTCCTGAATGTTATTATAGCAAGTGTAGTGTGATCTATAGCGATGTTTGAGCTATTGAATTGAATAGTTGGAATAGTGGTAGCTTCCGCAGATACCATGGCTTCTGTGAGTTCCTCTAGGGATCGATCTATATCATTATTTGTTTCCAAGCGTGTTCCAATATTAATATTATACTCCACCAATCTTTCAAAGTTTACTTAGTTTGCATTCTTAAAATCTTTTTTAACGACTGGATCTTTGATTTGAAGAGTGTCTAAGACTGATGCTTGTACCGGTAAGTGGTCAGAGGATAGGGCGGTCAAAGTTTTCGGGAGACTGATGTTAACTAGGTTAGACAAGAAAAAATAGGTAACCATCTAAGGTAGATGGTCTGTTTCCTGCTCTTACAAAGGTTGGAGAAAGTGGTGTATAGATGTTAAAGTGGCCGTCTTGAAGAATTTGATATAGTATTCTCCCATTACAATTATCGCTTGAGTTATTCCATGATCGATGTTTAGCGTTAAGATCTCCTGCAATAATGAACTTTTGTTGTGGATTTCCATATGTTATCTTTTTTATATCAGCGGTAAACTGTGATTCTCGTTCTGAACGGGCTGAACATTGTACCGGGCAATATACGGCTATTACTTTAATAGGTCCATTTAATCTCTAGATTTGGATGACTAAAGATTTTATAACAGTTGTTTTTGGATGGGGTAGAGTTTTGAATTGTATTGTACTTTTAATGGCTATGACTACACCGTTTGAGTAAGCCGTACCATCCAGTCTAATAATATTATACCCTGTTAGGCGAAAACTTACATCTGGGATCAGATGAGTTTCTGTGAGTTTTTAAGTGTTTGAAAAGTAAGTTGAAAATTCCATCTTTCCCAGGAGCCTTAAATTTTTTAGGGTTTAAATAGTGTTTGAGACTTGAATGTACGATAAGACCAGGATATTTGTCGGTATAATGTGTCCCAAGTATTTAATTTGATCAGTTATTATGTCGTTCCTTTCTTTTAAACGTTTCATTCCGATCTGTTCAACAAACGTCGCAATTTTCTGAATGTTGGCTCCGAACTGCATTGCAAGCGCCTGACTTTTGGTGTTTTAAGGTTTCATACATGGTTTCTGTTACATTCAAAACGAAAAAAAAACACAACTTTAAAACAGACATAAAACTTTAAAATAGAAGTCAAACTTTAAAACACATCTCGTCGCCGTTCTGTAGGTTGTGAGTAACGGGACTTTATTGAATTATGAAAATACGTCTTGCCCGGACGAGCACCGGAGATAGAAGCCCCGAAGCTGTGTCTGCCTCGCAAAGGCCGATGCCCTCCAGGCCGCAACTTGTCTTCCATGATAATCTTACTTGTCTTCCATGAATTTGGAAAGTAACTATTGTTGAGACAGGGATTAAAAATATTTGTTATGTGTTTTATGGTGTTGATATTTAAGTGTTTGAAAAGTAAGTTGAAAATTCCATCTTTCCCAGGAGCCTTAAATTTTTTAGGGTTTAAATAGTGTTTGAGACTTGAATGTACGATAAGACCAGGATATTTGTCGGTATAATGTGTCCCAAGTATTTAATTTGATCAGTTATTATGTCGTTCCTTTCTTTTAAACGTTTCATTCCGATCTGTTCAACAAACGTCGCAATTTTCTGAATGTTGGCTCCGAACTGCATTGCAAGCGCCTGACTTTTGGTGTTTTAAGGTTTCATACATGGTTTCTGTTACATTCAAAACGAAAAAAAAACACAACTTTAAAACAGACATAAAACTTTAAAATAGAAGTCAAACTTTAAAACACATCTCGTCGCCGTTCTGTAGGTTGTGAGTAACGGGACTTTATTGAATTATGAAAATACGTCTTGCCCGGACGAGCACCGGAGATAGAAGCCCCGAAGCTGTGTCTGCCTCGCAAAGGCCGATGCCCTCCAGGCCGCAACGGTCGTGCCGTCTCTGTCCTCGTATGCTGTCACACAACTGACATCATCGAGTCCAGCGTTGCCAGACACGCTTATTAAAATCTTAAACGCCCCTAACACATAGCTTGATCAAAGTTTTTAAAGATATACTTTGATATTACTTAACCATTGTTAATTTTTATCTAAAGCCTTGGCAGAATATGTGTTCATCAATCTTCTTCCATCTTTCCCAGGAGCCTTAAAGTTTTTAAGGCTTTTAATAGTGTTTGAGACTTGGATGTACGATAAGACCGGGATATTTGTCGGTATCGATCTTTCAATTTTTTGTATTGATGAGCGAACTTGCCTTTCATATGGACTAGGGTTTATGGCTGTTAGGGTGTGAGAGCTATATATGTGTTGGCCGATGGCGTTGCCTTTTTCAAGAGGATTAATTAATACTGAGTTATCATGAGTGGTAAGAGGGGGTATTGGTTTGGGTGTTTTCCTAAGAATTTTTGTGACTTTCCAGAACGGTTTGCTAGATGACTTGAGGTTTTCAACCATGTGACTGAAGTTTAGGTTTTTTAGTTCTTCGCATCGAGATTGGATTATTTTATTTAATTTTTTAAGACAAGTGCTGAAAGTGGTTGTTCGCTTTCTATAGAATAGTCTACGTGTAGCGTTCCTGAATGTTATTATAGCAAGTGTAGTGTGATCTATAGCGATGTTTGAGCTATTGAATTGAATAGTTGGAATAGTGGTAGCTTCCGCAGATACCATGGCTTCTGTGAGTTCCTCTAGGGATCGATCTATATCATTATTTGTTTCCAAGCGTGTTCCAATATTAATATTATACTCCACCAATCTTTCAAAGTTTACCCAGTTTGCATTCTTAAAATCTTTTTTAACGACTGGATCTTTGATTTGAAGAGTGTCTAAGACTGATGCTTGTACCGGTAAGTGGTCAGAGGATAGGGCGGTCAAAGTTTTCGGGAGACTGATGTTAACTAGGTTAGACAAGAAAAAATAGGTAACCATCTAAGGTAGATGGTCTGTTTCCTGCTCTTACAAAGGTTGGAGAAAGTGGTGTATAGATGTTAAAGTGGCCGTCTTGAAGAATTTGATATAGTATTCTCCCATTACAATTATCGCTTGAGTTATTCCATGATCGATGTTTAGCGTTAAGATCTCCTGCAATAATGAACTTTTGTTGTGGATTTCCATATGTTATCTTTTTTATATCAGCGGTAAACTGTGATTCTCGTTCTGAACGGGCTGAACATTGTACCGGGCAATATACGGCTATTACTTTAATAGGTCCATTTAATCTCTAGATTTGGATGACTAAAGATTTTATAACAGTTGTTTTTGGATGGGGTAGAGTTTTGAATTGTATTGTACTTTTAATGGCTATGACTACACCGTTTGAGTAAGCCGTACCATCCAGTCTAATAATATTATACCCTGTTAGGCGAAAACTTACATCTGGGATCAGATGAGTTTCTGTGAGTTTTTAAGTGTTTGAAAAGTAAGTTGAAAATTCCATCTTTCCCAGGAGCCTTAAATTTTTTAGGGTTTAAATAGTGTTTGAGACTTGAATGTACGATAAGACCAGGATATTTGTCGGTATAATGTGTCCCAAGTATTTAATTTGATCAGTTATTATGTCGTTCCTTTCTTTTAAACGTTTCATTCCGATCTGTTCAACAAACGTCGCAATTTTCTGAATGTTGGCTCCGAACTGCATTGCAAGCGCCTGACTTTTGGTGTTTTAAGGTTTCATACATGGTTTCTGTTACATTCAAAACGAAAAAAAAACACAACTTTAAAACAGGCATAAAACTTTAAAATAGAAGTCAAACTTTAAAACACATCTCGTCGCCGTTCTGTAGGTTGTGAGTAACGGGACTTTATTGAATTATGAAAATACGTCTTGCCCGGACGAGCACCGGAGATAGAAGCCCCGAAGCTGTGTCTGCCTCGCAAAGGCCGATGCCCTCCAGGCCGCAACTTGTCTTCCATGATAATCTTACTTGTCTTCCATGAATTTGGAAAGTAACTATTGTTGAGACAGGGATTAAAAATATTTGTTATGTGTTTTATGGTGTTGATATTTAAGTGTTTGAAAAGTAAGTTGAAAATTCCATCTTTCCCAGGAGCCTTAAATTTTTTAGGGTTTAAATAGTGTTTGAGACTTGAATGTACGATAAGACCAGGATATTTGTCGGTATAATGTGTCCCAAGTATTTAATTTGATCAGTTATTATGTCGTTCCTTTCTTTTAAACGTTTCATTCCGATCTGTTCAACAAACGTCGCAATTTTCTGAATTTTGGCTCCGAACTGCATTGCAAGCGCCTGACTTTTGGTGTTTTAAGGTTTCATACATGGTTTCTGTTACATTCAAAACGAAAAAAAAACACAACTTTAAAACAGACATAAAACTTTAAAATAGAAGTCAAACTTTAAAACACATCTCGTCGCCGTTCTGTAGGTTGTGAGTAACGGGACTTTATTGAATTATGAAAATACGTCTTGCCCGGACGAGCACCGGAGATAGAAGCCCCGAAGCTGTGTCTGCCTCGCAAAGGCCGATGCCCTCCAGGCCACAACGGTCGTGCCGTCTCTGTCCTCGTATGCTGTCACACAACTGACATCATCGAGTCCAGCGTTGCCAGACACGCTTATTAAAATCTTAAACGCCCCTAACACATAGCTTGATCAAAGTTTTTAAAGATATACTTTGATATTACTTAAGCATTGTTAATTTTTATCTAAAGCCTTGGCAGAATATGTGTTCATCAATCTTCTTCCATCTTTCCCAGGAGCCTTAAAGTTTTTAAGGCTTTTAATAGTGTTTGAGACTTGGATGTACGATAAGACCGGGATATTTGTCGGTATCGATCTTTCAATTTTTTGTATTGATGAGCGAACTTGCCTTTCATATGGACTAGGGTTTATGGCTGTTAGGGTGTGAGAGCTATATATGTGTTGGCCGATGGCGTTGCCTTTTTCAAGAGGATTAATTAATACTGAGTTATCATGAGTGGTAAGAGGGGGTATTGGTTTGGGTTTTTTCCTAAGATTTTTTGTGACTTTCCAGAACGGTTTGCTAGATGACTTGAGGTTTTCAACCATGTGACTGAAGTTTAGGTTTTTTAGTTCTTCGCATCGAGATTGGATTATTTTATTTAATTTTTTAAGACAAGTGCTGAAAGTGGTTGTTCGCTTTCTATAGAATAGTCTACGTGTAGCGTTCCTGAATGTTATTATAGCAAGTGTAGTGTGGTCTATAGCGATGTTTGAGCTATTGAATTGAATAGTTGGAATAGTGGTAGCTTCCGCAGATACCATGGCTTCTGTGAGTTCCTCTAGGGATCGATCTATATCATTATTTGTTTCCAAGCGTGTTCCAATATTAATATTATACTCCACCAATCTTTCAAAGTTTACCCAGTTTGCATTCTTAAAATCTTTTTTAACGACTGGATCTTTGATTTGAAGAGTGTCTAAGACTGATGCTTGTACCGGTAAGTGGTCAGAGGATAGGGCGGTCAAAGTTTTCGGGAGACTGATGTTAACTAGGTTAGACAAGAAAAAATAGGTAACCATCTAAGGTAGATGGTCTGTTTCCTGCTCTTACAAAGGTTGGAGAAAGTGGTGTATAGATGTTAAAGTGGCCGTCTTGAAGAATTTGATATAGTATTCTCCCATTACAATTATCGCTTGAGTTATTCCATGATCGATGTTTAGCGTTAAGATCTCCTGCAATAATGAACTTTTGTTGTGGATTTCCATATGTTATCTTTTTTATATCAGCGGTAAACTGTGATTCTCGTTCTGAACGGGCTGAACATTGTACCGGGCAATATACGGCTATTACTTTAATAGGTCCATTTAATCTCTAGATTTGGATGACTAAAGATTTTATAACAGTTGTTTTTGGATGGGGTAGAGTTTTGAATTGTATTGTACTTTTAATGGCTATGACTACACCGTTTGAGTAACCCGTACCATCCAGTCTAATAATATTATACCCTGTTAGGCGAAAACTTACATCTGGGATCAGATGAGTTTCTGTGAGTTTTTAAGTGTTTGAAAAGTAAGTTGAAAATTCCATCTTTCCCAGGAGCCTTAAATTTTTTAGGGTTTAAATAGTGTTTGAGACTTGAATGTACGATAAGACCAGGATATTTGTCGGTATAATGTGTCCCAAGTATTTAATTTGATCAGTTATTATGTCGTTCCTTTCTTTTAAACGTTTCATTCCGATCTGTTCAACAAACGTCGCAATTTTCTGAATTTTGGCTCCGAACTGCATTGCAAGCGCCTGACTTTTGGTGTTTTAAGGTTTCATACATGGTTTCTGTTACATTCAAAACGAAAAAAAAACACAACTTTAAAACAGACATAAAACTTTAAAATAGAAGTCAAACTTTAAAACACATCTCGTCGCCGTTCTGTAGGTTGTGAGTAACGGGACTTTATTGAATTATGAAAATACGTCTTGCCCGGACGAGCACCGGAGATAGAAGCCCCGAAGCTGTGTCTGCCTCGCAAAGGCCGATGCCCTCCAGGCCGCAACTTGTCTTCCATGATAATCTTACTTGTCTTCCATGAATTTGGAAAGTAACTATTGTTGAGACAGGGATTAAAAATATTTGTTATGTGTTTTATGGTGTTGATATTTAAGTGTTTGAAAAGTAAGTTGAAAATTCCATCTTTCCCAGGAGCCTTAAATTTTTTAGGGTTTAAATAGTGTTTGAGACTTGAATGTACGATAAGACCAGGATATTTGTCGGTATAATGTGTCCCAAGTATTTAATTTGATCAGTTATTATGTCGTTCCTTTCTTTTAAACGTTTCATTCCGATCTGTTCAACAAACGTCGCAATTTTCTGAATGTTGGCTCCGAACTGCATTGCAAGCGCCTGACTTTTGGTGTTTTAAGGTTTCATACATGGTTTCTGTTACATTCAAAACGAAAAAAAAAACACAACTTTAAAACAGACATAAAACTTTAAAATAGAAGTCAAACTTTAAAACACATCTCGTCGCCGTTCTGTAGGTTGTGAGTAACGGGACTTTATTGAATTATGAAAATACGTCTTGCCCGGACGAGCACCGGAGATAGAAGCCCCGAAGCTGTGTCTGCCTCGCAAAGGCCGATGACCTCCAGGCCGCAACGGTCGTGCCGTCTCTGTCCTCGTATGCTGTCACACAACTGACATCATCGAGTCCAGCGTTGCCAGACACGCTTATTAAAATCTTAAACGCCCCTAACACATAGCTTGATCAAAGTTTTTAAAGATATACTTTGATATTACTTAACCATTGTTAATTTTTATCTAAAGCCTTGGCAGAATATGTGTTCATCAATCTTCTTCCATCTTTCCCAGGAGCCTTAAAGTTTTTAAGGCTTTTAATAGTGTTTGAGACTTGGATGTACGATAAGACCGGGATATTTGTCGGTATCGATCTTTCAATTTTTTGTATTGATGAGCGAACTTGCCTTTCATATGGACTAGGGTTTATGGCTGTTAGGGTGTGAGAGCTATATATGTGTTGGCCGATGGCGTTGCCTTTTTCAAGAGGATTAATTAATACTGAGTTATCATGAGTGGTAAGAGGGGGTATTGGTTTGGGTTTTTTCCTAAGAATTTTTGTGACTTTCCAGAACGGTTTGCTAGATGACTTGAGGTTTTCAACCATGTGACTGAAGTTTAGGTTTTTTAGTTCTTCGCATCGAGATTGGATTATTTTATTTAATTTTTTAAGACAAGTGCTGAAAGTGGTTGTTCGCTTTCTATAGAATAGTCTACGTGTAGCGTTCCTGAATGTTATTATAGCAAGTGTAGTGTGGTCTATAGCGATGTTTGAGCTATTGAATTGAATAGTTGGAATAGTGGTAGCTTCCGCAGATACCATGGCTTCTGTGAGTTCCTCTAGGGATCGATCTATATCATTATTTGTTTCCAAGCGTGTTCCAATATTAATATTATACTCCACCAATCTTTCAAAGTTTACCCAGTTTGCATTCTTAAAATCTTTTTTAACGACTGGATCTTTGATTTGAAGAGTGTCTAAGACTGATGCTTGTACCGGTAAGTGGTCAGAGGATAGGGCGGTCAAAGTTTTCGGGAGACTGATGTTAACTAGGTTAGACAAGAAAAAATAGGTAACCATCTAAGGTAGATGGTCTGTTTCCTGCTCTTACAAAGGTTGGAGAAAGTGGTGTATAGATGTTAAAGTGGCCGTCTTAAAGAATTTGATATAGTATTCTCCCATTACAATTATCGCTTGAGTTATTCCATGATCGATGTTTAGCGTTAAGATCTCCTGCAATAATGAACTTTTGTTGTGGATTTCCATATGTTATCTTTTTTATATCAGCGGTAAACTGTGATTCTCGTTCTGAACGGGCTGAACATTGTACCGGGCAATATACGGCTATTACTTTAATAGGTCCATTTAATCTCTAGATTTGGATGACTAAAGATTTTATAACAGTTGTTTTTGGATGGGGTAGAGTTTTGAATTGTATTGTACTTTTAATGGCTATGACTACACCGTTTGAGTAAGCCGTACCATCCAGTCTTATAATATTATACCCTGTTAGGCGAAAACTTACATCTGGGATCAGATGAGTTTCTGTGAGAACTGCAATCTATTTTTCTCAATTGAAGAAAATGATCGAGTTCAACTTGTTTTTGCCGTACAGAGCGGGCGTTCCATGTGAGCATTTGAATTTCAGCAGACATATTGGATAATAAAGGTTCCAAGTTCATGGATTTGCTCAACCTTAGACTTACACGAGGTAAGGGAGGGTAACAAATTATTAAAAATATGTGTGCGCAGGTAGCTGGTTGTTGGTGCTCGAGCTGGGTGTATCAGTGAGTGTGAGCGAGACAGCAGGGGATGAAGCTGATGCAGCATTCTGGGATGCAGGTAGCTGAGATGGCAGACTTGAAGACGGCGACAGATGACTATTGTCTGGTGCAGGTGCGTCGACTTGCATGTTGGAAGTAGGAAGATGTGCGGCGCCGGAGGGGTTTGTACGCACTGATGATTTTTTACTGGTAGTTGTGACTATTGGTGTGCAGGCTTGCAGATTTGTGAGGATATCCACGAAGGACGGAGAATCCTTCGTTCGTATGTGTGGGTTTAGCTGCTGCGATGGTGATGTGCGGGAGGTTGGTGTCGCTTTTGTGGTAGCCTTCTGTCGGACTTCGATAAACCTAGCCCGCTCGGGGCAGGTAAGATCGTTGGCTTGGTGGTTTCCTCCACAGTTCGCGCAGCAATATTCTCTATTCATTTCGCAAATATTGGTGAGGTGGGCCAAACCGCATTTGGCACATCGTGGGTTTAGGTGGCATGAAGAAGCACCGTGGCCAAACATGAGACAACGATGGCACTGTGTGACATTATTGCGGTTTGGCCGTTCTAGTTCCCACCGGATTTTTACATCACAAAGGAATCGGATGTTGGCTTGTAGCAGCTCCAAACTAACGTCGCCTTTTCTAAACTTTGCTATGTAGATACAGTTGTCTAGGGTAGCTCGACCGATTGGGAAAACCCCCAGTGGTTCGATTCCCAGTTGTTGCTTTAGGTCGGCTTTGATTTCAGACGGCTCAAGCGATGGTAGGCCCTTGATGATTAGTTTAACTGTCTTCATGGTTCTTTCCGGGTGCGTGAAGTAGTTGATTTTACTCTTAACCAGGAGAGCTTCTATTTTTTGCTGGTCTATTGATGTTTTGGTGAAGAATTTGATGCCAATCGAACATGACTTAAATTGTGCATTCAATCCGGCATTTTTTATTAAGTTGCGCATGGCCAAGAGGTTGGTGTCCATGGCCATTATAGTGGAGGAGGACCCAAAATTGGGTGACATGGCAGTCAAAATGTTAATAAATGCCCGGGCAAGCGAATCACTAATAAAAGTCCGAATGCTTACATTTAACCGATTACCATTTAGCCACATGTGATTATTGTACATGTCGTTTATCTTTGCCACTAGTGGATTGAGAAATGACGCGGAGCAAAGCGGTTTTTTACTGCCACTGGCATCGGGCTAATTTTGAGCATCTCGTGTATCGAAACTAGTACAGGCCAAAACTGCGTGGAGCTTGAACAAAACACGGATATCACATCGACATTCATATTCAATGAGATGGAGTTTGGGACATGCAGATCTCTGAAAAAAGCAAAATAAATTTCTATGATGTATCATACTGCATGTGTTCATTACAGTCTATTTGTTACACAATTAAATCTTACTTACTTCAGAACATGTGAAAGACTTTTTGCAATGCCTTTGTACCAATACTTTCCTCCCGGTATTCCAACAATTATAGCTGTCTCTGTTTTTGATGTTTTCAGCAGTATTTTTGCTGAACGTGGACTTGTGACACTGGTTGGTCTTCAGGGCCCACTGTCTAAGCCGTTGAACATAGCTCATCCCAAAAGTTTCAAGCGAAAAACGATTGAGCTGCAATTAAGTAGAAACATACATTATACATGCAGGGAGCTCTGAACTAGATAAACTTACTGGATTAGGTTCACGGACTGGGCAAGATGGATGAACTGGGCTGGAAGAGCCAATTGGGCGTGGTGTACGTAATGGACTTGGCGAGCGGGTAATCACAGATCCATCTGGAACATTTTCCGATGGCTGGCTGATCAAATCTGTTTCAAGGAAGGTAATTCACGTTGTAGTTTGGCAAAATAATGGTATTGTTTACTAATTCACAACTAACCCACCTTCATTAGTGCACTCTAATTTTTATGCTCTACGAATACTGTTTATTTGACGGTAAAACGTGGCACTGCGCTTCATTCTTACAAGACTGTCCATTTCACACACAATAATACGGCTATAACAAAAACCAAACAACTTATGAAACAACGAATACGCTGGTAAAAACACGGTAGAATGCCTGCTAGTTGGCCAGACTTGCACAGTAAACAGTAAACAGTAAACAGTAAACAAACAAAGGTTTAACAGCCTGTTCCTCTCGAAACATTGCGGTGCCTACCAAAAAAAAAAACATCATTGGTAGGTTATGAGGAGTACATGCCTACCAAAAATACACTTGGCAAGGTTCTTTTTGGTAGGTATGTGCACTTTTGGTAGGAAAGTGCAGCACGGTTCTCCTTGGGGAGGCTTTGAGGATAGTCGTCCACATAATTATCTTGAAGAATAGCATTAGGGGCGTCTGGAAACTCCTTCGACTGAACCTGGGCGTTCGGTTTCTTTACATATTGTGGTGATATGAAAGTCGCCACGTCCATCACGTCCATTGGATCTGGTGGTTTCTTGCGGTAAACGAATGGTTGCAATTGGCGATCAAGGTGGCGGATTCCGATTTGATGAAATATCTGCGTAAGGTCCCCCGACACGGCCACGGGATAGTTTTTGAAGCGACCCAATACTTGGCTGAGCGTTGGCAGGAAATCGGGCCCTTTCATCATTCTTGAGTTAAGGGAAACACCCTTCACCTTAGCTGTAGCCTCCCAGACCAGTCTAAACTTATCAGGATTTTTGGATTTTGAATCACTCCTAGAGGCAAGTAGAAGGCTTTCTCGAATTTGCTTTCTAGTGACTCCATATTTCTTACTGCCGTGGGGTAACCTTCCGTCCAGACGCGGTTGTCTAATTCATTGCGTTGCTCATCTTCCGGGTCCAGGATCCCGCTAACGATGCTAGTGCCATATTCTTCCATTGTGAAGTCCCGGTTGAACAAAATCACTCAGTTCACTCAGATTCCACCCGTCTCTCCATGTTTCCACTATGCATGTTACCCTGCATGTCCACAAACTTGCTCATCGTGCAACAACATAGAGTCCTCGCCATATAGTTTGAAATCTCAGCTGGTTCGGCAGCTTGTTGTTTTCATGCGTTGTAAGTGGAAGTGCAAGCAGCCTTTGCAAAATTTAGCAAATAGGGCTGATAAGATGATTGGCACCGAGCGGTCAGATAAGATAGATAGCTAGACAATAAGAAAGAGACCGATAAATCGAAATATAATTATAAATAGATAGGACATAATTCCACAAGAAAGGTTATTGAAATTAGGGTAATTAGGAGTATAATTTAGATAGGGTAAGGTGATAAATTTATATATAGATTCCGAAAAGGATAATATTGCGCATCACAAGCAGACGGTCTCCTTACTTTAATTACGTCGTGTCATTGGGCCTTTTGTGAAAGATTAATATACAAGAGCCCTGCGTGCGAAGGAAGGACATTCGTAATAAAGCCTTTGGTGAATTCAGAACTAATCAGTTATTATTTAAAGTGACGAATATCACAATATGTCCATCTTTCGAGTCTGATTCTCCACCTGTCTCATCAGGGAGGCCACCGTGTCCGATAGCGCTGCAACCTGGGTGCGGAGCGAGGCTTCGGTGCGCTCCGTTTGGACCGTCTGCTCCATCTGGGCCGTCTGCTCGAGCTCCAAGCTGAACGGCTACTACAATTTTTCCTGGTTCGGTAGCGAGCCGAACCGCCAACCGCCTGCTACGGGACAGCGATCGCGGACACGATCGAACCGTCACCTTGCTTGAACCTTCTCCCTCAGGGGGCGAATCGGGCAGCCGCTTGCCCTGCTCGTTGCGCTCCTCCGTGCCAGCGTCCATCGTTGGACGTTGCCGATGGCGTTGAGCAACTTGAGGGAAAGTATGGGAGGGGAGGGGAGAGTGTGGGCACTCAACCCCGGCCCCAAATCGTTAGTACGTAGGACCACTTACCTCAAAGCGCAACGATTTCACCGAGGAAGATTGGGCCTCCGTTGGGTCGCAAGCGGTCAAACGGGGTACGTCTAACCACCTACACCAACCAATATTTCTACTGGCACCCCAAATACCGTCGTTCCCCACCGAAAAATCCACGAAAATGCGTTAAAACACTTGTTTTGAAAATGTATTTTTCGTTTTATTGTTTTTTGTCGCATGGTCCACGCCTAAGATAGAATCGGGGAGATTCATGACAGAGCCATGAAAGATTCATGAAGATTCATTAAGGTTTCGAAAGATTCATTAAGCTTCGAGGATTCGAATCCGCAAAGATTCATGAATCCATCTGAATGAATCTTAGGTGAAAGATTCATATGAATGAATCGCACCAAAAGATTCATTAAGCACAACACTAATAAATAGCGCTCATGGTACGACTTCATAATCAGTTGAGTAACATAATTCTTTTTTGGTAAAATAATGGGTGTAAACTCTCTTTTAATGGTTTCCTTCAACCTCGCTCCTAGCACTGCTGCTTGTTGTTCCAAGCGAGGTATAGAAAGCGGTTTGGTGGGCGCCACTCTCGATTTAGCCGCTACTATACTGACATCTAGGCCATCTTCGTGAACAGAACGCAAATAAGCTACTGCTGCAAAAGCCCGTTCCGAAGCATCTACAAATACATGCAACTTTATGGTGACTACAGTGGCTGCTGGTGAATAGCATCGTGCTGCTTCCCATGATTCGAATAATTTCAATCGTTTCAGCAAGTCTTCCCGTTTCATCATAATAGTAGTTGTAAGTTTAGCATCCCGAGAAATTCCTATTTTCCATATGTCTTAACCTTATGTAGATTCTATCAAATAGTTTGCTAACAACCCCTAAGGATCAAAAATTTTCATTATTCGTGAAAGTATATTGCTTTTTATTGCTTCAGAATCAGGCATGTTTTTTACGACGAAGTTAAGTGTATCTCTTGAGATATTCCAGTAGTGTGCTAAAACTTTTTCTTTTGTCGATGCTTCCGGCGACAATTACCTTCGCGACATTGAGGTGGTAAATTGCAACAGGTGGTTGCGCGAATTGCAACAATTTATGCACAAACCTAAACGCCTAAAAGTGTCCCATCTTTCGTCAATATTCGCGAATTTGAATCTTCTACAATCTGTGGTTTGATGGTCTCTTTTGCAAATTTGGCAACCATATCCTATATTTCTCACTAAACCCTGGTCGGTTTGCAGGAATGGGCAATTTTTAGCAATAGTTTAGTGAATTTAAATATATGATCAATTCATCTAGGGCACACATAAATGAATTAATGAAGGTTTTTTGGTTATTCAATGTAGGTTTTTAAACTTAAAGCAAATCATTTAACAAGGTTCGATAAACTATTCCAACATTTCCATATTCCTTTTCCAATCTCTCCATGATTCTATCGATATTTTGTGGGTCGTTCATGAAACGATGCACACTTGTCGCAGCTTCTCCTATGATCTTTTCTTGCACAGCTTGCAGTATATCTGCTTGCTTCCATTTGTAATCTCTTTCCATATTTCCGAAGGCAGTTTTGAATTTTAGCCACATACGGCTTTCACCTTTGAACTCCAATTGAATTGGTAAACTTAAGGCCGGGTCCTTTGGGCTTTCGTGCACTACTTCTTTTAAGGCTTTGGTCATTTTAGTTACTATCTTCTCTAATTGCTCCTCCGGGATGGCAGACTTGTCGCGGGCGGCCCCTATTTGCTCCTGGAGTTGAGTAAGTTTTTAAGCCGCCTTCTTGCGTTCTTCTTCCAACTGCCGCTTAAGGCCTTGTGTCTCTACTTGAGATTTTTCTACTTTACTCTTTAGGTCGTTTATCACGGCCCACACGTCTAGCTCTTTTGAACTTTGCCTAGAGGTCATTTTGTAAAATAAAATCGCTTCTGCGGTACTTCACTTCGATCACTTCCGTACATCAAATTAAATCACTTGGGTAAAACAATCGACAAATAGTTCGACAACGTTAACAATTATCACTGAAAACAATATCTGCTTCGCTCAATATCACTCGCGCTTTCTTTCACAATAGGAAGGCGCCCTAACACGTTTATAGCGGAAAAAACTAACCCCTTTCTACTCAAGGTTTTTGGTAGTGTTTTGATGGCTGCTTCGAAGTCTCTGCTGTGGTCACCGGTTGGCGTCCCTTGCCACTGATTGACTTCCCCTAATCCCTAGGGTCAGGGGGAGAGTCTTTTGGCACAGTGAAGCGTCGAGATGACCCTGCTCCTTTCCTCCACAACTTTTAACAAACTTGTATATAAATAAGGACACAGTTGTGGTTTTGGTGAAAGACAAAGGCGTTTTATTTTTATTTTAGTTGGCTGTGTGTTTATTGCGCGTGTGAATTAGTAAGAGCGAAAAGGCAAGTGCGTTACGAGCTTTGATCCTTAAGTGACATATTTCGTCCAGCGCGCAAGGGAGTGTTCTACTCGGCGTGCTGTTTATTATTTTATTTTATTTAATTAATTGCTCTAGCGCCAGACAGTAAATCGATATCAAATCTATAAACGACCAATCAAAATTCAGACAGACAAAAGTGTTAAATTCATTATTATTTTCTTTATCAAAATTCTTAGAAATTCAGACATGAACCGTGGGAACGTATTAGAAATAATCCAAAAAGAAATGTTAAACTTAAGGAAGAAATTGTACTATAACTAAAGGGCCAAAGACTGATCGAACTACTCTCAGTTCAGTAGAAGCCTCAGTTCACGACACTCAGTTTCCGCAGAAACTTCGATACAGTGAAATCTCAGTTTAGAACTGAGCTCAGGCTCAGTTCCGTCCCCGTTCAAAGATGGAGTTACAGATAGCAAAGAAGTTATAGTGAAGAATAGACAAGAGGCACAGTTCGATCAGTTTAGGCAACTATAGAAACGAAACCACACTTGTGTTTTATTTCGCGACAAAGTCTCAAGAAGGAAGAACGATGGGTTTCCTACAGGTGCATAGTGATCAGTGAATTCCACCACGAGTAAAGGGCATTCTACAGTCAGCAGTGACGCTGCTAATTCGAAGTGATATCATGGCAACCATGATGCCGAAAGTTCACGTGTAGATATATTATCATAAGAAATAGGTGTGAAGAAAATATGTAATATATCAGGGCAACCGTGATGCCGGAAGTTCACGCGTAGATATATTATAATATTACAGACATCTTTTCTTCAACCGAGCACCGTGCACTGTTGGCAGTTGCGCATCCCATAGCAACGCCCCCGTGCGTATCCCATAGCAACGCCCCCGTGCGTATCCCATAGCAAAGCCCCTCACCCGACTGAAAAGAAGACGACGAGGGCGAAGGGCCCGACATCGACGAGCATAACAACATCCGCCAATAACGAGGTGGACGTGGACGAGGACAACGAGGCGCCGAATGCGTTGCACCACCTCAACTACCTCGACGTCCACTTAGTCCTCTTCGTCCCAGTCGGTAAAACTTCGGCTGCAGCAGCAGCAGCAGCCAATGGAGACGGCCGATGCTGAAACAAGCAGTACGACCACAACTACTAATCCGGTCAGTGGAACAACCTCGGGGTCCTCCATCACTACCTCGGGATCGTCCGGCGACGCTGTTGATAGTCCTTCGATTAACGACGGTCCTCAGCAACCACAACTACAGAGCACTACTGGCTCCTTCGGAGGTAGTCAATCGTGTGGAACTCCTCTTGTACTGTCCTCCGCGGCCTCATCCTCTTCCAGTACGGCAGAAGCAACGGCATCGGCTGCAGCCGGTTCCTCCAACGCCGCTATGCTAGCCGCCACGCGCCAGGTGGTGAATCCGCTCAGTCGGCAACAGCAACAGGCCCCTCACTTGATGCTGATGAATTTCGAGCACGAGAGTGCCGATGATCGGATCGTGCCCAGTACACCGACACTTTACGTACCCAAAAAACCTTTTGCGTCCCAACCCAAATAACCTTTTGCGTGCTTTAACCTCGCGATGAGTTGATATTCGTTCAAAAACCGAGGGTTCTCCGTTCAACGTTTAGTTGTGACAATACCCAACCCGCCATTTGAATGCTATAAGCTCGAGTTGAGCGGGATCTAGCCGGCTTTCGGCAAATAATAGCCGGAATGAAAAAAAAAAAACAATTACTTATCTGTAAAAATCGTCTTTGAGTTGATATTCTAGGTTAACGATAGCAGAGTTGTTATTTATTATTAACGATATCAACTGAACACAGTTGATACCTATGTTATCGGATGTTCACGATTTGTTGATTAATCTTTTCATACGATTTCAACAATAATTAATATACTCCAACATAAATTTCATGGACTTCATTATTTGTGATGAAAATTGTTGGGGCATTATATGAAAGCAAAATGTTAGCAAATTTTTGCTTTAAAAGTTATGAAGCCAAGCTTACGGGTACGAACCTTACTACTATGACAGTCAATATAATAAATAGCTTAGCATCTGATCTGCCCGTCTATCCGCTATGATGATGTTGAGGGTCACACAGTGGTGCTGTTGAAAGTTGCAGACGTCAGGTCATGCGTAATTTTTCAAGCGCGCATCGAAGAAGAAATTATCTAGAATGTTTCCAAAATATTAGTAACCAAGTAAAATCTTACACAATTAAATTTGTCTTATAACATTCAACTTACCTGAATGGTTCACGGCAGTATTCGGATTTACGCGAATGAAATCCTCTCGAATCAATTTTTTAGATCTAGATAAGAGATCAAGGAGATCAGAGATCATAAACATTTAACATTTGGACATGTGTAGCATAATGAATATTATTGTCGAAATGTATTAAAACTTACCAACATGTAATGCCATTCTGGAATGTCTCGCAAGATTCGATTACCATCGAAACTGAATCCAAACACAGAAGCAAAATAAATTGTAGATATATAAAATGTGCTTGCAAAAACACTTATTTCAATAGAAAGCGTTAAGTTTTCTACCTCACATCATTTTTCGAATATCTTATTGTTGGTCTTCACTAGCATACTTCATGTCCTAGCAAGCATCGTGTTCAAATGTTCGTACAACTGAAAGTAAAGAATAATATTTCAACAACTATCAATGCACTCTTTCGAATCTACGAGTTTAATGAAGTATAATTACCTGACTACTGCCGATGATTAGTCTGGCGATATCAATTCGCCATGCGTGATCTCCTGTTTTCTTTCGCACATTTTAATAGTGAAGAAGGTATTCAATATAATTCAATTCAATAACACATTCGCCAGCATTTAAATACTGTGTAGCCAAACCGCTTAAGATGCGCATGCAGCTGAAAGTAAAAATTAGCATTCAAAAAGCATTTCAAAATTACAACTATTCGATTATTCAGGTTCATATAACCTCATCGTAGTTTTGTGACACTGGAGGCAGTAGGAAATCTACAAAAAATATAACAAAAGTTTCGAAGTGAACTATTTCGGTTCAATAATTTTCACTACAAGCCTCAACTGACAGATGATCCTTTGTAACAGTTGATGCAATACGTCTATTCCGGAAAATTTTCTGTTCGTTATTTGCGATGTCTTTTGTGCAAGTGCTGGATATCACCAATGGAAACGTAACCACAGCGCTTGCACTAGAGATGGTTTTTTCACCGGCCGTGTAACTGTAAATACAGAACACAATCAGAGCAATGCAATATTTCGGAATCAATTTCGGATGAAGAAAACTTTATATTCGCTATACTGAAAGAACAGAACATCATATAAACAATGATATACTATTTCGATCGAAATTTGAAACAGTTCCATTCCCAACTGGCGGATTTTATCTTGTTAACATATTGTTTTCATGTTGTTAGTTAATTTTTTTGATGGATAACAAGACAAAGTGTTGCACCAAAAAAGGGGGTGGGGTGCAACATTCAATCGGTTATTTTGTGGTAGTGTTAGTGTCAAACAGGGGATTATGAAGGTGTGCGTGTTATTTCACCATATTGGCATGCACACATTTATTTAATGCGTTTCGGATATCAAATGAGAAAACAGTGTTGTGTTCTGCGCAATCCGTCGACGCGGAAATTTCTATTCTTTATTAAATTCGAACTCTACTTCTACACTCTGCTCTCCCGGAACATTATGGGCGGCTTCTTCCTCCGGTGTTATTTCTGTTGAACGAAACAAACAAAGAAAAGGAATTAACGAATCGCTGTTTTAACGGTCATGATGTTGCTCTATCACACTGTTTACTTACCGATTCCAAGATCCTTCCAAACGATCAAACTTCTCATCCGTTTTACGGACCAGATCGTCCATGAGCTGACGCCGTCGCGGACTTGTTGATGGATGCACTTTTTCTCCTTCAAGTTTCCCATTGGGCACCATAAACTTTGGAAAAACACTTAACACTTTTCAACACGACTGTTCTGGCGCTAGTGGTTTTGAAGACTGAAAACTTCACCGCGTCGCGATTGACAGTCGGTGCGTGATGGCATTCATACAAACGCCCTTTTTTATTCTGTACATGATTGACCGACATGAAGTGCGCCAACACACACACGGGTTACTGTGCAGTATGGGAATGCTACACGATCGATTCCGCTATTGCAATGTGTCAGACTGAAAGGGAAGATGTGAAAGGGCAGATGTGACTTCCCCCCTAGCACAACGGTTCATCATTAGAACGAGTGGGAAGACAAAGTGTGCAAGAGAAAGCTGACAGTACTGGACTTAAGGGGGTTGGAATGTGGGGAAACGGGGCAATGTTGCATGTCACCGTCAGTTGGGCAGTGCGTAATCAGCGCGAAAACACAAAACGCAATTCACTTTCCCGAAGCTGCAGGAATACAACTGGCAGATTTTGTCTTGTTATCATATTGTTACCGTGTTGTTAGTTAATTTTCGGGGCGGATAACAAGACAAAGTGTTGCACCAAAAAAGGGGTGGGGATGCAACATTCAATCGGTTATTTTGTGGTGGTGTTAGTGCCAAACAGGGGTTACGAATGTGTACGTGTTATTTCACCATATTGGTACGCACACATGTACATATATTATGGGTTTCGGATTTCAAATGAGCAGACGGAGTTGTGTTCTGCTTACGCCGCCGACGCGCAAATTTTTATTGTTCGTCAAATTTGTCCGCATCGGTCGTTTCCTCCATTCTTCATGCCCCGCGGCCGTTGCCCTGCGTCTGTCGTTTTAAATCACTTTCTGTCTTTTTTGCGCTTTTTTCTCTTTTGCTCATCTTTGGCTTCGCGCCAAAACTATGAAGTGACGTCACATTGCATTTGTTTAATACGATTTTAGTTATCACTTGCGGTAGGATTAAAACCATAGTTGCGTTGATTACAAGTGAACAAAGTTTTCCAGTGTTTATAAAGTGCAAAATTATACGTTGAATTGTGCCAACATGTCCGATCTTGATTGAATGAAAAAACTGGCAAACTCAGTCGTAGGGTCGCAAAGTATCTGAAGATGGATTTACCAGTCGAAGAAGCAGGATCAAGTGGATTGAGTGAGTGGAAACAATGATTTAGTAATATTGAATTAGTGTTAAAGCTTTATTTTCCAGTGTCACAACAATTACATGCCGTTAATCCTTCGGATAGCACCGATATGCCATCTGAACCACAAAAGCATTAAGGAGAGGGATCCGAACTCAACGGATTATTTAGAATCGAGTTCTATTAGTATGACAGGATGTCCTCTTGTTATCTTTTATATGCACTCTGGCTGCAGCATGTTGCAGTTTCTTCATCAAAAAGTTAGCAACATGTTTGTCAGCTACTATTTTAATGCTCGTTACTGCCTATTTCCTCAAAAATACTCACCACCTCTTTAAAATTAATCAAACCTGTCGTTGCTTGCCTAGGTGTCCTACTGATACCCGACCAATTAATACTGGCAAAAAATGGCTTAGCAAAAATAATATCAACAGAATCGTGCATACTATTGGAAGGTTCTGCGCGCGTGACTTGACTTTGCAACCAAGCCAACAGTTTTCTTTTGTATTGAACGTTTTTTAGGTCACCTTCAAGCTTCAAAAGTTCTTCTGTGCTAGATACAGGAGAAAATTCAAAATCCGTCTACTTACGGATGAGGCCTTCTCTAGGCCGACTGACTGCCACCATCGTGTTCAAAGTGACATTCGTAGTCGCAGTGTTGCGCAGAACTAAATCCAGTTTGGCTTCGAGCCTCTCATTTTGAAGTTGAAGTTCTTTATTCTGATTTTCTAGTTTAGTGAACTTCTCTTCAAATTTTTCAGACATAGATTTGACAAGATTTATTACCCCGCGTCCACACGGCATACACTGCGTCCCAAAATGATAGCCTCACCTAGTTTTTTCTGTGCAGGGCGAATACCGAGCATATAATTTTTTTCAAAAAATACACAAATATTTGTAAGTATACACTGACTACTTTGCATAAATATTGTTGAAAAAAAACGAATGAACAATCCCTTTCGGTCCAAAAAACTAAAATCTGTGGTGTCCCAAAATGATAGCCTCACTTAGGATTTTGATTAAATTATCAACAAAAATAGCATAAATGGATTCAAAAGTCATGATATAATAATCAGTAGGTCCCCCATTACGATTTATTGCTGGAAAAATTCGTGATGGCATGCTCTCCGATAATTTTTCTAACGTATTTACTGATAAGGAACGCCAAGCATTTCGGATAGCAAGTTTAAGGTCCTTTAGGGTCTCGTAATGTCTCCCATCTTCATAAATCTCTTGAACTAGCCTTCCACAAACATTCTCTAATGGATTAAGGTCTGGGGAAACGGCTGGCTAAGACATTGTTTTAATATCCGACCGTGCAAGGTGAGTTCTTGCTGTATTGCGTGCGTGCCAGGCAGCATTTTCTTGCTTAAAAATGAGCTGTTGAGTGTTGTGATTTTCCAGATAAGGCTTCAAATGATTCGCCAGGATGTCGATAAACATATCACTGTTCATACGTGTTGGTACAATATCCAATTCACTTCTACTATGACCGCTGAACGAAGCCCAAATCATGACCGAATCACCTTCAAAATTGCAACGATAGAAAAATCGTGCTATCGTCTTAAATCTCGCCAGTAATGGATGTAACCATCCGATCCATCAATATTTAACTTTTTTCCATCAATATAATCCACCTAACATGAATTATCAATTTAAAATTTGAACAAGACTACAAAGTGACAACTTACGTTTCTTCACTCATTCTTTCATGTCATATGTGCTGTAGCAAACTCCAATTTATCGACTTTTTGGTGAAGGTTGAGGGCAAAAACTTTCTTCATATACTCTCTTACAATATCAGAACATGAATTCAAAGCTCGCAACACAGCATTTTTGTGCACATTCAACCAGAAATCGTTTTTTATCCTACGGCAACCTTCGGTTGAACTGAAAGCAACTTAAAAAATACTCCGATTATCACGCGAGGAAAGATTTTGAAGACGACCAGGAGACTTCTGAAGCTCATATCAGTTGGAATCTTTTACATAATCGTTAATGACGTTTGTGAATCTATTTATTAGCACACCAACCTCATGATTTTACTTGCCATTAAAGCGATAAGCATCAATTTGACTTTTTTCTCGTTCCTAGAGTTGTTTTCTGCTTCCAATGTTCAAACTAAATTACAAATTAAAGTAAGAGAACTTAAAAATTACTTCTGGCTACGGATAACGTGGCTAGGAACTGGGTTGCTTTGTTAATTTGAATGATTTTTGAAGTGAGGCTATCATTATGGGACACTCCATTTTTTAAATTTTTGACCAAAATGTTATAATTAAATTTGTTTTTCTGATAAATTAGAAGTGAAACACATTTCTTTTAGGTTAAGGAATATGTTTCTGTCGTTTATTTTATCTTGCGATCATTTAAAATAGCATATGAGTGAAAAAACTGGGTGAGGCTATCATTTTGGGACGCAATGTAGTAGCGTAGCGATTTTGACACTCCGTTGTAGTGTAAATGTTGGTCGAGAGGCCTTAGCCACGGCCATAAAAAATAGTTGACACTACGACGGAGTGTCAAAATCGCTACGCTACGATGCCGTGTGGACGCGGCCTTAGAGTTAGCATTGTTGTATTGTTGTCCATTCTAATTGGATTTTGTGTAGAGCACAAGGTGTGGGTAGGTAAAGCAAATGAATTGTATTTCTGCTTAACAATAACATTCTGCTAATTAATTTACACAGCTGTAAAACAAACAAATATTAAAAAGAAACACCAATAACTCCATTGCTTTTGGATCCATTGCTTCAGGATAGTTTGATGGTGATGATGATGGAAATGAAGAGCAAGGTTTGAATAAACAAATAATAATGAAAATAATGTAATTTAACCGATCTTGGATGCTGCTTGATCGATCACGAACGGTTCGATGACAGTTGACCAGTCGAACAAATTGTCGCTAGAGGGAAACTCCTGATAAGGATGAGAGAGTAAGGAGCAGTCGTTCTCACTCTACTATCTGGTATATAGACAAGTTATTGAGGATGCACCAGGTTGCACTGGTATCAGCTGATACAAGCCAACGACCTGTGACAAATCCGAATTGGTTGGTAGATTTGAGGACGACCTCTAGTAAAATTATTGTCAATTTAAATGCGGAGAACTTTTTACACAAAGCGGAAAAAAAAGCACGAATCGATGTAATGGCACTAGATTCGAAAAATTATTAGATACTAGCTGACCCGGTAAACTCATTTTCACTTGATATTGCTTGATGTTGTAAAATTTAGGTTTATAGATCACATTACGTTTCTTAAGAACATTGATTACTCTAACGATGTTATTAGTAATCGATATCTGAGCTTTATTTTTGACAGATCATGTATTTGATTTACATTTTATTTGCATTTTTTAACATCGTAATAAGCTTATAGTTCGACCAACGCTGTCACCTGACACCCGCCACATCCTACTGAATGTAGAGACATCAAATGGAACGTAAACTGTGAAGTTAACAGGGCGCGTTGCTGTACGTTCGCATATTCGAATATAGAAAAAGGGCATTACCAGGGCGGTTAGATTCGCAGGACCTGGCGTAAACGCGCCGGACGTCAAAGGGTTAGTCACGCAGAGCAATTGGATGAACAATATTTTTTGTAAGCCTGTCTTTAGCTAACACAAAGAGGTTTGATGGTTTGCCCACGCGAGAACATGCCACATACAACTGGCCATGTGAAAAACAACATGTACTTAAGTCTAAGCCACATACAGACAAAGTTTGGCCTTGGGATTTATTAATTGTCATGGCAAATGCTAATTTGATGGGAAATTGTACGCGTTTAAATTCAATTGGAGAATCTGAAGTAATCATTGGAATTTTAGGAAGTAATACATTTTCGGCCCGAAATTTACCGTTTAGAATGGTAGCTTCTATAATATTTTTCTTTAACTTTTTGATTATTAAGCGTGTACCGTTGCACAGACGTGGCGGGTTCAAATTTCTTGGCAAAACAATTAGCGATCCCACTTTTAACTGAAGTTGATGAGGAGGCATACCTGGTAAATCCAAGGAGTTCAAAAACTCTGTTGGGTAATTTACTGCTTCGTTAGAATCGCAAACTGTATCGATTGATTTATATGCTATCAAATCACCTGGTATCGAAACCTGAATTTTATAATTTAACTCGTCAACATTCACATTTTTGGCTGCCAGAATAGCTCTTTCTGCTAGCCATGTATGACATACATATTGATTTTCGATATCGGGAAATATGGAATCTATGAGAGCATTTTGAGAATCAACGAATGTACAGAAATTAGTCGGCAATTTGATACAACCAGTGTCTTCGTAGGTAGGTACATCTCCATTACCGATGTCCAATAGCTGTTTGGAGAAAGTAGACGCTGATGGGTCTTGTAGAATTTGGACGCGCATGTTCAAAGTTAGCTGAAGTTTTTCGAAATTGTTCCACAATGTTGATGATTTCAGGCAAGCGTTGATCTCATCAGCGTAGGTAGATCGTGGAATTACGGGGAGAGTCTGCCTGAAATCACCTGACAGGAGTAACACAGTACCACCGAAAAGCTCGTCATTACTTTTCAAATCTTTAAGTGTTCTGTTCAGCGCCTCAAGGGAATGCTTATGTGCCATAGTACATTCATCCCAGATAATTATTTTGCACTGCTGCATGACCTTGGCCATGGACGATTGTTTTTTGATGTTACACACGGCTTCTGGGTTGTTATGAATGTTTAGTGGTAGCTTAAAGGCTGAATGCGCTGTTCTTCCTCCATCCAATAAAGTAGCTGCAATTCCAGATGAAGCAACTGCTAATGCGATATCGTTGTTTGCTTGTATTTTGGCAAGCAAGAGCGATATGAGAAAGGTCTTGCCAGTTCCACCTGGTGCATCCAAAAAAAAGAGACCACCTTGTTCTGCTGATACTGCCATTATAATGCGTTCGTAAACATATGCTTGTTCATCAGTCAACAGTGGTACGTTGCGAGAGACAATATCCGACATTTCTGCAATATTATACTGCAGCTCGCGACTGATTTCAGTGACCATCAAATTAGCTATACTTCGATTCAGCGAACTTAAACCATAATGACTAAGTGGCAAATTTCCAATGACCACGCAAAGATCCTCGATGGCAATCATTGCTTCGTTATACATAGCATCGCTTAATGGTAGTGTTGGATCGTTGCAGCGCGTTCGAGTTCGATGTAATATGTCTTCGGTCATAGAATCCTTGTGTTTTTCCCACAACGTGCTTGCTCGTACCGGAAAAGATGTAGTCAAGACTATAGCGAACAGTAATCGAATTTGGGAGGCTGTACAGTCTAGTGCTGCTTCGGTGAGCATATCGTTCCAATGATTTTCGTCTTCGAGCAAACCAAGTGCAAGGCAAGCATCTTTATATGTTGGATACTGCCGACCATTTACTTTACGTAAATCTTGGAATGATAATGGGCCGGCTTTATTAATTAGCAAAAGGCGTAAGTAGAAGCATTCTATCTGCTTTGGATTGACTGTATAAACCCGACCTAACGTGTTAGATTTGAATAGCCCGGAACATGCATCAATTGGTGTACCTCGTTTGCGAGGGATCCATTTTTTTGTTTGATCCCATGTAAAATAGCGCGGCACTTCGGAATAGTGCAGTGTTCGAGCAAAGGCACCGAAAGTATCCGTACGGTTACACAATTCGAAGAATTCGGTTAGAGTAGTCTTTGGTGGGTTTTCAGCTCGCTCTACTGCATTGGCTTCCGAAAAAAATACTCGTTGACCGTTTTCAAGATGGACGGCTAAATGAATAACTGCTGGATCCCGTTCATGAATTGGGAAACTAAAGATCCGCCAGGCAGCTTCATTGGAGCTGATGTATCGGCCAATTTGGTAGTGCATTATTTCGTCATTAGCCGCCAATCCAGCAGAAGTTGTATCCGTATTTTGAATCTGGAACACAGCCATATCACTCCCTTTGTTTACGTACTTACAGATGTATTTAATGCTCTTAACCGAACTACAAAATTCAACATTTATGTGAGCATTGAATGTTTTAGTCAACAAAGGTGAATATGGTACTACCCAACGATTATCCACTTCTATGTATGTCTCTGAATTGATTTTGAGTTCGAACGAACTTCCACCATTATCAGTGCTTCTTCGGCGATAAATGGGGTATCCATCGACATTCGTGATTGTTTCATTCGTGAACATTTTAGGAAACCGTTTTGAACAGTACCCATCAGTCATGCATGGCGATAATCGATTAAGAGCGCCGCATGGACCATGTATCATGTTGGCTGTAACTATATCAAAGAGCAGTTGATCTGTTGTAGGATCTGGAATCTCCGCTGATATGATGCTATTCAATTCAAATATCAATTTCTTCAGGACGTATTTTGTCGACTAACCAGATCAAAATGTGCGCATGAGGTAGTCCTCGTTTTTGCCATTCTACCGAATACATCCAGCAACGTGTAGGGCCAAATACATGTAGTTTTGTAATGAAGTTTATCAATGACTTCAATTTTTGTTTGAAAACACGTGCTGTTATATCATGACGATGTGCCGCATTTTGTCCGGGTAATAGTAAAGATGTGATCTCTTGCCACGTCGGATTACATGTAAACGTGACGAATAGACATGGTCTTCCGTATTCGCGCACGAATGTCATCGCATCTTGTACATATTCCTGCATATGACGTGGACTGCCCACGTAAGATGATGGCAGAATAATGGTTTTACCAATATCAGCAGTGTTGACATCGTTAATAATAGCGTCCCTCAGATGAGTGTATTCTTCTGCTCGCAGTTTCTTTTGGTTGTGACGTAAGAAGCGTAGTCTTTCGTTTTCAACTTTAGCGTACATGTCGACTATAAATTGTTGAAATAGCTCACGATACCGTAAAATCATTTTATCCTCACCACATCGAATCATCAAGCGGTAAGCATAAAAGTCCATTGAGCTCACTTTTTTGTTCGTTTCGTTTCCTATGATAAAATATCCAGAAGAATAAAATAAGAAAACTAAAATTGGACAATGTGTCATGAGGTACCTGTCGAAGGATCCCGTTGTTTTAAGTCAATGCAATACCCGTCTTGTCCTTTCCAGAACATGAGTGGATATTGGAAAGCGTCATACGAACGGTGCGTATCCGAAATGAACTGTAGATTGTTGTCCCTTCTTCGTATTATAATTTCTCTCCTAGCTGAAAATTCACCGACCATAATACCAGCAACGTCATTTGTAACAGGTGCATTGAATCTTCGCACGTGTTCTCCGCGAGGTGTTTTGTCCGGATTGATGATTATTGCATGGTTGTCACAGTGCAGCTCGTTCATATGCGATTTGAAAGAATTTAATAAATCGTTGTGCTGATTCAATAGAACGTCCAGGTCGTAGACGATGCGCCTGGCACTGCTTGAGTTGAGGTTATTGTAGCCACAACGTGCATCTACGCGATCGGTGTCATCACCTCCCATGAAATAAATTTGTAAGAATTTATGGGTCTCATTTGGCATTGGTAATAACGATCCTATCTTGTGATACACTTGTCCCTTAATTTTAAAGGTTGAATTAAACCTTTGACCATTTCCCGAAGTATTGGAACATATTTCTGTTGCTCCAAAAGATGTCATTTGGAAACATGCATTGAATTTCCGAATAGACTTCAGGAACACATTTGAATCAGGATCTGTGCCGGTGAGCAAGCCTTTCAATGGTTCTGGTGGTGTTTCGATTTGTGGTAACTGTACCTTCCCTGATGCGCAACACATCCCACTTGACTCCAGCTTGAATTTAAGCGCATGACAGTAAGGGCATTCCTTGTCCATTGCGCCAATCACTACTTTAGTGTGGGCATAGTATGCAACAGCAGGCTCATACTGAAATGCAAGTCGATTGAACGAAGCAGATGTAAATGCTCGGTGTTCTTGTTGTCGTTCTCGGTCATGTGCTCTGCGAATGTTAACTGCAAACCGGCGCGTTTGACTTCTTTGTAACTGTCGTCGTTCATTTCGTGCATCTCGAGTTGTTCGAGTTTGAGATGCACGTATTTGAGACATGCTCACACGCACGTTTGTATTATCACGAATGATTTGATCGTGTGCTCTTCCTGCTCTATTATTCCTCATACGTCTAGCGTTAGGTGTTTGTCGGCCTAGGAGAGCCACTTTACGTCTTGCCGGCATTATTGAACAATTTTAAGAATAACAATATCAAAAAAAATAGTGATAACCGTAACAAAATTAAATACAGCAATAACAATAATCAATAACGGTAATGATCACAACAATATAACAACAATATATTCCACAACCTTCACGTTTGATTTAATAGAATACAGAATCGATAGTAGGATGGAAAAACGAATGATGTCACGCGAGTATGTTCTGGAACCTTACATTCTTTCTTTTCTTGATATTCTTCAGCATGTAGAAAATTTCTGAGGTAAAATGTTAGACATGCAATTCCAATTGCCATGGTACTGTCAATTTGATAATTTGACATAAGCCAAGATTAGTATCAGTACGAAGGTCAGCTCATAACCTCGCTGTGGTAGCTGTACTGAAATTTGTTTCCACAGCACAGGTAAATGAGAAGTTTTTCTTACCACTCAAAGCTACAAAAATTTGCACATATGTTCTTTTACCACAAATTAACAAAATTTGTTATTACTACCAATAAATAATAGTGACTTTATTCTCAAAAAGAACTGTTTTCTAACCGATAAATGAAACGACTTGTTTGAATTAAATTCACCACTTTTGTATTAAACTCACCACCACAGTATGTCAAAAGGCATGTTGCTGTGTCCGCTTATACTTGTTGTAGTTCACTTTATGTGTAATTGCTGAATGTAAACAAAACAAACAAACCAATGTATGACGATAGAAAATTGTAATTAATTAAAAAAGTATAAAATTTACAGATATGAGACATAGTTAAAAACCTATTCTCATACCTAAGGAACGTGTGTGCAAAGTTTGAGTTTAAATGGTTCAGTCGTTTAGGAGGAGTTTGAACACTAACACCGTGACACAAGAATTTTATAGATATAGATTGGATTGCGTAGAACTTTAAGGTGTAAACTGAATTATGCTTACATTCAAACATTTCGCTATTTATATTGAATCACCAACTGGTCATGCAGAAGAGCAGCCGATAGCACAACTGGAACACACTTCGTTCCATGGGTAAATATAAACCATCAAATAACGATAATCAATTCTACTTGCCTTCTTTCAGGAACAATTGCACCGTAAAAAGTTTGCTGATCAATTAGAATAATATGATATGACGCTTCCTTTCACGCCACCGCCACAGGCCCACAGGCACGAAATACCCGCGCGTGTAAGAGCAAACGAGAAGCAGACAGCTGTCTAGACTCTCTGAGTCAGCACGGAGCACGGAGCTAAAGCACAAAGCAGGAGAAATAATCCAAGAGAGGGAGAACACGGGCAAAACAAATACGACATAGATTTTTTTTTATGCAACGCGTTTGTGACGTCATCAATCCGGCATCACCCTAAACACACCGCAACACCGCAAAAATCGGGTGATGGCCAGTGCTCATGTGTGTGTATAACGCGGCGCGTTTCGACCGCGACACCCAAAAATCTTGAATTTGGCGATTGTTTAGGGGCTCAATTGGATATCCAATTTTTCTATGTGTAATATCCAATTTAATATCCAAAACCCGCGTGTTCAAGTGATTGGGATGTCGCCGTCAGTTGGGTTTAGCCGTTACCATACAAGTTTTCCCACCCCCGATCCCTCTTGGCCCATACCCAGTCACTTGAACACGCGGGTTTTGGATACTAAATTGGATATTACACATAGAAAAATTGGATATCCAATTGAGCCCCTAAACAATCGCTCAAATCAAGATTTTTGGGTGTCGCGGTCGAAGCGCGCCGCGTTATACACACACATGAGCACTTGCCATCACCCGATTTTTGCGGTGTTGCGGTGTGTTTAGGGTGATGCCGGATTGATGACGTCACAAACGCGTTGCATAAAAAAAAATCTATGTCGTATTTGTTTTGCCCGTGTTCTCTCTCTCTTCGATTATTTCTCCTGCTTTCTAGACAGCTGTCTGCTTCTCGTTTGCTCTTACACGCGCGGGTATATCGTGCCTGTGGGCCTGTGGCGGTGGCGTGAAAGGAAGCGTACGCTTTATATGACGTCATATCATATTATTCTAATTGATGAACAAACTTTTTACGGTGCAATTGTTCCTGAAAGAGTAGAATTGATTATCGTTATTTGATGGTTTATATTTACCCATGGAACGAAGTGTTTTCCAGTTGTGCTATCGGCTGCTCTTCTGCATGACCAGTTGGTGATTCAATATAAATAACGAAATGTTTGAATGTAAACATAATTCGGTTTACACCTTCAAGTGCTACGCAATCTAATATCTAATAATTTTTCGAATCTAGTGCTATTACATCGATTCGTGCTTTCTTTTCCGCTTTGTGTAAAAAGTTCTCCGCATTTAAATTGACAATAATTTTACTAGAGCCAAAGTTTAAAAATTTTCGCTATGCAGAACGAAAGAACGATTGTTCTCAAATCCACCAACCAATTCGGATTTGTCACAGGTCGTTGACTTGTATCAGCTGATACCTGTGCATCCTGGTGCATCCTCAATAACTTGTCTAGATACACTGCGTCCCAAAATGATAGCCTCACCCACTTTTTTCACTCATATGCTATTTTAAATGATCGCAAGGTAAAAAAAACGACAGAAACATATTCATTAATCTAAAAGAAATGTGTTTCACTTCTAATTTATCAGAAAAAAAATTTAATTATAACATTTTGGTCAAAAATTAAAAAAATTGAGTGTCCCATAATGATAGCCTCACTTCAAGTCAAATCATGAGATTGGTGTGCTAATAAATAGATTCACTTTGAAATAGAGCTTTGAATTCATGTTCTGATATTGTAAGAGAGTCCATGAAGAAAGTTTCTGCCCTCAAACTTCACCAAAAAGTCGATAGATTGGAGTTTGCTACAGAACATATGACATGGAAGAATGAGTGGAGAAACGACGCAGTGTACCAGATTTTGGGACGCAGTGTACCCGATAGTAGAGTGAGAACGACTGCTCCTTACTCTCTCATCCTTATCAGGAGTTTCGACATTTGTTCGACTGGTCAACTGTCATCGAACCGTTCGTGATCGATCAAGCAGCATCCAAGATCGATTAAGTTACATTATTAGGTTTTCATTATTATTTATTTATTCAAACCTTGCTCTTCATTTCCATCATCATCATCATCAAACTATCCTGAAGCAATGGATCCAAAAGCAATGGAGTTATTTGTGTTTCTTTTTAATATTTGTTTGTTTTACAGCAATTAATGAGCAGAATGTTATTGCTAAGGAGAATTACAATTCATTTGCTTTACCTACCTACACCTTGTGCTCTTCACAAAATCCAATTAGAATGGACAACAATACAACGATGCAAACTTTAGTAAATCTTGTCAAATCTATGTCTGAAAAATTTGAAGAGAAGTTCACTAAACTAGAAAATCAGAATAGAGAACTTCGACTTCAAAATGAGAGGCTCGAAGCCAAACTGGATTTAGTTCTGCGCAACACTGTGACTACCAATGTCACTTTGGACACGTTGGTGGCAGTAAGTCGGCCTAGAGAAGGCCTCATCCGTAAGGAGACGGATTTTGAATTTTCTCCTGTATCTAGCACAGAAGAACTTTTGAAGCTTGAAGATGAGTTAAAAAATTAGCGATACAAAAGAAAACTGTTGGCTTGGTTGCAAAGTCAAGTCACGCGCGCAGAACCTTCCAATCGTATGCATGATTCTATTGATATTATTTTTGCTAAGCCATGTTTCGCCAGTATTAATTGGTCGGGGGTCAGTAGGACACCTGGGCACGCAACGACAGGTTTGAATAATTTTAAAGAGGTGGTACTTTAAGGAAAGGTGTATTTTTAAGGAAATAGACAGTAACGAGCATTTAATAGTAGCTGTTGCTAACTTTTTGATAAAGAAACTGCAACATGCTGCAGTCAGAGTGCATATGAAAGATAACAAGAGGACATCCTGTCATACTAATAGAACTCGATTCTAAATAATCCGTTAAGTTCGGATCTTCGGAATGAATGGATCTCTCTCCTTGATGCTCTTGTGGTTCAGATGGCATATCGGTGCTACCCGAAGGATTAACGGCATGTAATTGTTGTGACACTGGAAAATAAAGCTTTAGCACTAATTCAATATTACATATATATTATAGAAAATATATTATTATTTTCCCTCACTCAATCCACTTGATCCTGCTTCTTCATCGACTGGAAAATCCATCTTCAGGTACTTTGCGACCCTACGACTGAAAATGCAAGTTTTTTTCATTCTCTCAAGATCGGACATTTTGGTACAATTCAAGGTATAATTTTGCATTTTATAAACATTGGAAAACTTTGTTCACTTGCAATCAATGCAACTATGGTTTTAATTCTACCGCAAGTGATAACTAAAATCGTATTAAACAAATGCAATGTGACGTCACTTCATAGTTTTGGCGCGTAGCCAAAGATGAGCAAAAGAGAAAAAAAAGCGCAAAAAAGACAGAAAACGATTTAAAACGACAGACGCAGGACAACGACCGCGGGGCATGAAGAATGGAGGAAACGAACGATGCAAGTTCGTGGGACCCAAAGGGGGGATGCGTGATGCGGGGAGTAAATTCATGCATGGCTCACGCATACACTCGCAGCTCGGTGTCGCGGCAGAAAGTGGTTGCATACCCTTGTGCGAGTGGAAGCAAGAAAGAAAGTGCAGATTTAGAGTGAGAGGTCCGAACAGTATCCGATTTTTGCGATTGGGGTTGCGGTCGAAGCGCGCCGCGTTATACAAACACATGAGTACTTGCCATCACCCGATTTTTGCGGTGTTGCGGTCAGAGGCGGATCTACCTATGAGCGGACTGAGCGGCCGCGGGGGGCCCCGAACTTAACACTTTGTTGACGGGAGACGAAGATCTTCGTCTGTTTTTGACTCAACGTTGCCGACGAAAAGCCGGACATTTTCGTCCAATCGTTCGATTCATCGTTTCCGTTTCGATCGTTCGTTCGTTGCCGATTTATAAAGAAAACAAAAACAATTGGCGGAAAAGGTGGGTACAAGCATATCGTACACGCCGTGGCTAAACTCGGTGACAACAGCTAGTTTTGGGTAAAAGATGCCCGTCAACAAAGTGTTAAGAGGGCCCCGTGATGAAAACCCCAGACCGCAAAAGTAACTACCAATTTTATTTATTCTCGCAGCGGTACACATACTTTGATCAAAGTTAGTACAGATATATTTTGATATTGCTTAACCATTGTTAATTTTCTCCTAAAACCTTGCCAGAATATGTTTTCATGAATCTTCTTTCCCATCTAATAATGTCCGTTTGACTTCAAATGCTCTCAATTTACGGTCCACCAGCAAAAAATAATTTAAAATGTTTTCGTCATCGCTGTTAAAATTGATAAAAAGATTTGATAATTTGAGAGCGATTTAAAAACCCATTAAATTAAAAAAATAAAAATTCAATTCAGAGTGATTATTTTCAGATAATGAAGATCTAATATCTGATTTCATAAAATAAGCAAATATGGGTCCTTTACGTGTATAAAGGATTGCTAAAAATATGTATAAAGGATTGCTAACTGTTGTAAAAAATAAGTCCAATTTTGGCCATAAGTATAGAAACACTTAGAGCAATGGAAATGTATGGAGGGCCCCGTTTATCCAACCGCTTGGGGCCCCCGAACGGATTGATCCGCTTCTGCCCCTGATCTATAGTGAATTTATAATTGATATTCTAGCTATACCATGTTAGTAGCGTTGATGCGGTTTTCAACAAGAATGAAGATTTGTTTAAAAAACTTCTTCACTTCGTCGCTTACCGTTACATTTTCCGAGAAGCTGTAGCCCTTCGATATGATCTTCAACTGTTCGTACATATATTTTTTACTTAGCTCTTCAATATGATCTTCAACTGTTCATGTAGAGAACTACTCCCGATGCCCATAAGTCGCACGATTGCGGAGCGTACGGTCTACAAATGACGAGTTCCGGGCTGGTGAATGTAAAACTCCCATAGAAGGTTTCCGACAGCCGCAGCTCATCCTCATCATCTACCTTCGACAAGCAGCAAGTAAATCCAAAATCTATCAACTTTACGGTATCGTTCGCATCCAACACGATGTTCTCAGGCTTTATATCACGATGAGCAATACCGCATTAATGCAAATACTCGATAGCACCAGCAGGCTGACCGAAGTAGGCTTGTGCTTTCCTTTCCGGAAGGCACTTCTCTTTCTTTATCTGTCATATTATTACTCTTTCGGATACCACTTGTTTAACACGTCTTGACCAGCCGGCTTTCTGTATGCGAGTGTGTCACTTCTGACCACGCCGTTTTTATTTCCTGTCTCCTATCACTATGACTGGTAGCGTCTGTCACTATATGATAAGTAACGTATGTCACGCTTAGCGCGACCAAGGTGTATATCTGACTAGTATCTTGCTCGTTTAAAGGCAGGCGTGAAATAGTATCTGCATTGGCATTATCGGCGGCCTTTCTGAACCGAATTTTGTAGTCAAACCCTTGTAAGTACGTAGCGTAGTGTTGCATTCGTAGGCCTGACATTACTGGTATGCCTTTATGCTCTATGTATTTTGGTAATTACCTGATTATCTGTCACGAGCGTAAACTGCCTTCCGTATAAGTATTGGAAAAATTTCTTTACCGCGAAGATGATCGCACATGCCTCCTTGTCAACATGCATGTACTTTTGTTGAACTTTGTTCAGCGTCTGAGACGCAAACTGGAGAGGCCTTTCTGCACCGTCCGGATATTCGTGGCTCAAAACGGAACCAACTCCATATGGAGAAGCATCTGCAGCTAACAAGAGAGGAAGTTCTGGTGAATAATGTAAAAAGCATCCGTTGAATTGGATATCTTTTTTTACTTTTTGGAACGCTCTATCTTGTTCCTTCTTCCATTTGAATGGTACGTCCTTCTTAAGCAGGTTGTTGAGAGGGTAGAGAATGGTACACTGCTCACTGTCCAGGTTATCATATTTGAAATACAGGCTTTCCTGGGAAAAACGGGTAATTGTACCTGAAATCGAATTCATCTGAAGTCCCTTGATTGTTATTGAATCTCCACAATGGAACAAATGCCCATTAAATGTCAACGAAGTTTCATTCCCGTTCACCATTACCAACGGTTCACCATTGTTGCGTTTCGGTGATGGTTCGCTTCTAGAAATCTCCATCAGGTCCTGCACAATCTGTTCCAGCTCGAGAAGGTACACCAGTTGCGGAGTTGACTCTTTCTTCGATTCTGATTTGTTCTCCTCCTCCTTTGTAGCATGTTAGTAGCGTTGCTGCGGTTTTCAACAAGAATGAAGATTTGTTTAAAAAGCTTCTTCACTTCGTCGCTTACCGTTACATTTTGCGAGAAGCTGTAGCCCTTCGATATGATCTTCAACTGTTCGTACATATATTTTTTACGTAGCTCTTTTTGCAGGTGGCGTAAGGATGTCTGCCAAACAACATCATGTAGAGAACTACTCCCGATGTCCATAAGTCGCACGATTGCGGAGCGTACGGTCTACAAATGACGAACTCCGGGCTGGTGAATGCGAAACTCCCACAGAAGGTTTCCGACAGCCGCAGCTCATCCTCATCATCTACCTTCGACAAGCAGCAAGTAAATCCAAAATCTATCAACTTTACGGTATCGTTCGCATCCAACACGATGTTCTCAGGCTTTATATCACGATGAGCGATACCGCATTTATGCTAATACTCGATAGCACCAGCGAGCTGACCGAAGTAGGCTTGTGCTTTCCTTTCCGGAAGGCACTTCTCTTTCTTTATCTGCCATATTATTACTCTTTCGGATACCACTTGTTTAACACGTCTTGACCAGCCGGCTTTCTGTATGCGAGTGTGTCACTTCTGACCACGCCGTTTTTATTTCCTGTCTCCTAGCACTATGACATGTAGCGTATGTCACTATATGATAAGTAACGTCTGTCACGCTTGGCGCGACCAAGGTTTATATCTGACTAGTATCTTGCTCGTTTAAAGGCAGGCGTGAAATAGTATCTACATTGGCATTATCGGCGGCCTTTCTGAACCGAATTTTGTAGTCAACCCCTTGTAAGTACGTAGCGTAGTGTTGCATTCGTAGGGCTGACATTACTGGTATGCCTTTATGCTCTATGTATTTTGGTAATTACCTGATTATCTGTCACGAGCGTAAACTGCCTTCCTGTCATTTTGCTACACCTTCCCACTAGTCAATTTAGCCGTTACCATACAAGTTTTCCCACCCCCGATCCCTCTTGGCCCATATTTCGGTCTTTGCACCCAAGTTGTCGAGTATGCCATCTCTTTTTAACACGTAGGTCGTCATAATCTGTCCCGCTCATCTGTATAAATCAACGTTCTGTCGGATCCAACCCGGGTGGTATAAACATAACTTCCCGTGTCTGGACACAGCGATTCAAAAATCTGTGTGTTTGTGTTAGTGGAATCGTGCGTGGAAGAAAGTCAGTGAAAAAATGACAAGTTCGAGAAGCCGGCTCAGAAACAAAACAACAAGCGAATAGAACTAACCTATGTTTTGAATCTTTTTAGAAAAAGAGCAATCCTGAACCAAGATTTCAACATGACTTCTAAATCATCCATCTATCGGAAGCGTCGTCGATTTCTAGAGGAAGAAGAACGAGCTTGCGATGCAGAATATCTTGAAATGCAGGCGTCGGGCTCCGGTTCAGCTCCGGCACCTGCTGGCTCAGTCTTAGGTAAGTGTTATGTGTTTTTGTTTTAGAATTATATTGTAAAAAGGCTACCGTGAATGTGCGTTTTTTGTGTAGTTTTAAAACATTAAATATTATCATTTCGATCGCAAATCGTTTACCCGCGAAGAATTTATATTTGGCGTTGTTGTGCGTTAAAATGCTAAGCTTGTCGGGGGTGCAAACTATGTGAAAGATCTTGTTTATTTTCCTTTTGGGAAAAAATTACATAGGATGCTAACTAGTTTCACTTATTTTGTACCTGTTTCATACATTGAAAGTGGATTTTCAACACCATCCGGGGAGTGCGCATCATTCGGAAGATTTGTTTTTGTGTTTTGTGGTCTAACGGAATGTAATGTTTCCATGTTCATGCCCGGGTCCTCTCCGGTGATATCCGATGATTTGGGTTATAATTTAGTTCATATTAAGTTTATAAAATTTGCGTCATGTGCGAAACTTGGTACCATTGTGGTTTATCTGTGTTATTTAAAGAGCTTACGGTAACGGGTAGCAAACACGGAGTTTAACAAATCCCTTACTAGAACCGTCCGGAAGATAGAATTACAGTTGTGCATCCTGTCGTGTTTTCTTTTTTCTGCTCGAAGTCATATGGATTACCATATCTCAGTGCATTGTACCAAATATTATAAACCATTTAACGTTTTTGACTATAAGCATAAAACTTGTTGAATAACACTCTGCAGCACTACCTAAGGCTCCAAGATACGCAAATAAATGTGTTAAAGAACTTTTGTTTGCCACTCTACTAATTCTACCTTTTTGTTTTTATCTTTTCAGATAACTTGCACGATGATGATGATTCTCAAGGTACTGGTGGCGGTAGTAGGTGTGTAGATGTAAATATTAATAATACTAACACCGTATGTCCTGAAATCGTTTTTAAGAATACTGGTGGAGGGGTAGAAGGTATAAATAGTAATACTAACACTGATGGTTTTGATGATGCCGAAGAAAATGCTGGACACAGAAATGAAGCTGGTGGTGAAGGGCCAACTGAAAAGTTTTGGACAGAAGCGTATAGTCTCTTAGATTCTTTTAAAACATTGCAAGAGGCTTTAAAATATTTGGGGAATGTAGGTCTTTTTTCACGTAATTATTTAGATTTGATGCTGGCAATTTTGAGGAAGTTCGGTCACGACGATCTTCCTAAGGATTCTCGTACTCTTTTGGAAATTCCCAAAGTTTCACATGAAATCCAAAAACTACCTGGTGGAGATTTTTGGTACTCAGGGATTGAAAACGCTCTGAAGAATTTTTTTTAAAGAAAGCAATCCAGGAGTGACGAGTTTTAGCCTTCAATTTTTCATTGATGGTCTTCCTCTTTTTAAAAGTAGTGCAACGCAGTTTTGGCCAATTCTGTTTAAAATTAAAGAATTGCCCGAATGTCCGGTGATGGTTGCCAGCATATTTTGCGGCCAAAAAAAACCAGATAACTTGGAACCATTTTTGCGCCCACTCGTGCAGGAGTTAAACATGCTTCAATCGACTGGTATTAACTTTGGCGAGGAAATAGTGCAGGTACGTGTGGGTGCTTTTATCGCTGATTCACCAGCCCGGGCTTTTATTAAGTCGGTTATGGGATTTTCGGCGAAACATGGATGCACGAAGTGCACTATCGTTGGAGTGCATGTACGGCCGGAGGGTAAGGTAATTTTCGACTCTCCACCTGCACCACCACGTACAGATGTCAGCTTCCGTTCAAGGGATGACAAGGAGCATCACAAAACAAAACGGTCTCCTTTAGAGGATATTATTAATTTGAATATGATCAGTAATTTTCCTGTAGCTGACCGATTGCACCTTATTGATTTGGGTGTCAGTCGTAAAATTCTTTTAGGCTTTTTGAACAACAAAATGCAAAGCTTTGATCGGTGGTCCAGTGACCAAAAGGACAATATTTCGCACTTCATGGATAAAACCAAACTTCCTTCTGAAATACATAGACCGTTTAGATCTCTTGGTTCTATACAGTATTGGAAAGCAACCGAGTTTAGGTCTTTCCTTCACTACATTAGCCCCGTAATTTACAAAGATTTTTTGCATACTGAAGGTTATAATCATTACCTGCTTTACTTTTGTAGTATTACCATTTTTTCTTCGTCGGCATACCGAGAGTTGATCCCCCTTGCAAATAGAATGCTTTCCAGATTTGTAACAGATTTTTCAAGCCACTATGGTCGTACGCACATGAGCAGTAACGTCCACAATCTTTTGCACGTTCACGAAGACGTAGAAGTACATGGACAGTTAGAGAATTTTTCAGCTTATGATTTTGAAAGTTTTATGCAGTTTTTCAAACGGTGTGTTAAGAAAGGTTCAAAATGTTTAGAGCAAGTAGCAGGCAGGTCAAAAGCATTAGAATCTATTCATGCATCTTTATATTCAAATAGAAAGAAATATCCTTGTTTAACAGTAAATGGTGTTGGAGTGCATGTTACATCCAGTTTTGTTTTGCTTCCTAATTTTAGAAACCAATGGTTTTTAACTAAATCTAATGATATTGTAAAATTTTTGAGAGTAGAAACTTGTGCTGAATTAAATGTGTTACAGATCATTGGAATGAAATATGAAAATAAGCAAGATTATTTCAAAGTTAACATGAAAGAGGGGGTTTCTACTATACGCTTAAAGTCTACCGATCTGTATATTTACCAACTTAACTCTTGTATACCTTCTAACAGAGTGAAACTTAAAATTGACTCAATTAAATGTAAATTAGTTGCCGTTAACCTACCTCCCTGTCCTCTTGCTTATTTTGATGTTGATGAATTTTCAGAAGACACTAACCAATCTATGCTTTTTACTCCTTTGTTACACACTTTCCTTACTAATTAAACATTAAAAATTTTATTTACTCATAGTTTGCATGTCCTTATAGTTTGCATGTCCTTATAGCTTGCATGTCCTTATAGTTAGCATGCCCTTATAGTTAGCATGTCCTTATAGTTAGCATGCCCTTATAGTTTGCATGTCCTTATAGTTAGCATGCCCTTATAGTTTGCATGCCCTTATAGTTAGCATGCCCTTATAGTTTGCATGTCCTTATAGTTTGCATGTCCTTATAGCTTGCATGTCCTTATAGTTAGCATGCCCTTATAGTTAGCATGTCCTTATAGTTAGCATGCCCTTATAGTTTGCATGTCCTTATAGTTTGCATGCCCTTATAGTTTGCATGCCCTTATAGTTAGCATGCCCTTATAGTTTGCATGTCCTTATAGTTTGCATGTTATAGTGGAAATGTTATATTTTGCATTATACGGTTTATTATTTTCAATATTCTGTTGGTGGCGGGTACATAATGAATATGGTGGTATTCTTCCTCATTTTGTATTCAATAAACTTGTTTTATTTGGTTGGTGATGGTAAAATAATGATGATGATGTTGTTTATGCTTTGAAAAAACATAAAGACGGTGTACTTGATTGAAATTCGCGCGCTTAAGTTTCTTGTTATAAATTCACGTTCTTCTCGTTATACATTCATCGATTTTCTACTCAATCTGTACACGGGAAAGGGGTGGGGCATCATCATTATTTCATCATCACTGATTGTTATTTAGCATGTGACATGTAGTTTTGTTAAAATTAACTTTTGCCTTAAACGGAATCAAAGTCTCTTCTTTCGTTATTATTGCCTTTGTTTTGGTGGACGTTATTGACGACGGTACACTGATTATCACCAAATCGAATCACAAAAAAATACATGAACACTGAAGGTAATTAGTTGAAATAGTTTATTAGAAAAATTCAAATATTTAATTCATAACATAACAACAATTCTTTGTAATTCATCACAGCAATAATTCACATTCATTTATATCAATAGTCCTACTAAAAATGAAAAAAAAAATTACTAAACTAATTTATTAAGCTATCTAATCCTACAGCTTATGGCAACTAGATTTATTTATATATTTTTTTTTTTTTTAAGTTGTCGCTGTGCAACAACTTCAGCTGCAGCCACTTTTTTAGATCTTCGTTCGAACAATCTCCTGCTATTTCTTGGATTATGTTTAATATATGTTTATACTTTGTAATGGCAACCTTCTGCCCTCTGCCTGTCCACGATAATTTTACGAGTACTTCTGGCCCTATTATTGAACAAAGTGCGTCGCAGGCTCGCTGCTTCGCTGACCCTTCACGAATGGACCGCTTTACCCACTTTTTAAAATTGCTTTGCATTGCTTTTTCCTCCAATCTCTCCTCCAGGAAATCTATCTCCTCGATGGTCTCTGCTGTGCAAAACGAATCTACAGCTGTCGGCGAATTTACCACTGGCTGGGATATGGAATTTTCCACTGACTTGGATATGGAATTTTACACTGGCGTGCTGGCGAGGATTGCCATAAATTGTTGGAACATTGCCGTAAGGTTGTCAACTTTTACGTGGAGCTCCTCAAGCCTCGCATTAGAAATGTCCGCATCAATTTTTACTCGTAATATGGCCCAGCGAATTGAGCGGAACTCTCTTCCAAAGTCTGGTAACGTATTGTTATTAATATCCCCCTTTTTAGGTGAAGCCATCTGAAAATTGAGTAAGTATTTTTGTAAGTATCACATTGTATTATTTCAAAATAATTAAGTAATTAAAAGTGAGGAAATCTTACCTTATGTATTGGGAGCCAAAAAATGTTCACTTCCAAATTGCGATTATTAATAAATAAACAGTATTTCTTCGAATTTTAATTTTGACATTCGTGTTTTGTGGCGCCAACCGAAAGAAATTTATCACTACTACATACATAAATTCCATCGTTCGCACCAACACATGCATAGATCTGGGCTGTACGTTCTCACTTACACACGCTCATAAGCCCGTGGCTCAAACTCCTAACTTTTCCTAACTTCTCCTAAATTTTGTATGGGCGAAATCGAGGTGACACCAAATTAGGAGTTTGCATGCAAGTTTTTGCCTAGTGGGTTCTATATTGTGGTATTGAGATAATTTTGGAAAGATTGCAGATTGGATCAGCGAGGTTTAGCAATAAAAGTAAAATAATTACACCGTGTCTTAGATAGCAAGAATTAAAAGAGTTTGAATATAGTCATCGGGTTGTCCTGAGTATTAGACAAGTAAAGTAGATGCGATACTTAATATTTTCTCAGAATAAACGACTTGATATTAAGGAAATTGCTTGAGAGAACGGATCAAATTCAATGAGATACCTGAGTGGAAGATAAACACTAGGCCCAAAGTTAATCCGGACACTCAAAAAATGAGCTTGCTTCCGACTTTATGATCGATTTTAGAGTACTTAGAATTGATAACAATGATTTTTGTTCATTGCAACTTCTTGGTGCACCTTCCTACAAATTACGTGCAAAAAGAACGGTAAAAAAATCGAGCCCAAGCGACGCAATAAGCATTAGAGTGGAAAAGGTCAAAATTTTGACGGCCAAACGCAAAGTCGGACAGTTATATTTAATCATATTTTTGTTTTTGTTTTGGACAAGGGTTCAGATTGGACGTAGCCCCCTGAGACCACGACCAACCTTACTCCCTCCTCTTCCTTTTCACCTTCCATGACGCTATGAACCTACACGGTAGAAGCAATGATGGAAGAGGCCTCTCCGTGGGCTAAAATCAAAGTTCACGGACGCTGTGGCACGCAACTAACTCTTGAAGGATAAAAGCGCATGTTGCTAAAGGTCTAACAGGTACTACCCTGACTACCAGGGGCTATTTCCCAAGCCTAATGCAATGGACTCGGTGCAATGCAAACTTAAGCGGCTCAAGAGGCAGTTTACGCTCGTGACAGATAATCAGGTAATTACCAAAATACATAGAGCATAAAGGCATACCAGTAATGTCAGGCCTACGAATGCAACACTACGCTACGTACTTACAAGGGGTTGACTACAAAATTCGGTTCAGAAAGGCCGCCGATAATGCCAATGTAGATACTATTTCACGCCTGCCTTTAAACGAGCAAGATACTAGTCAGATATACACCTTGGTCGCGCCAAGCGTGACAGACGTTACTTATCATATAGTGACAGACGCTACATATCATAGTGCTAGGAGACAGGAAATAAAAACGGCGTGGTCAGAAGTGACACACTCGCATACAGAAAGCCGGCTGGTCAAGACGTGTTAAACAAGTGGTATCCGAAAGAGTAATAATATGGCAGATAAAGAAAGAGAAGTGCCTTCCGGAAAGGAAAGCACAAGCCTACTTCGGTCAGCTCGCTGGTGCTATCGAGTATTAGCATAAATGCGGTATCGCTCATCGTGATATAAAGCCTGAGAACATCGTGTTGGATGCGAACGATACCGTAAAGTTGATAGATTTTGGATTTACTTGCTGCTTGTCGAAGGTAGATGATGAGGATGAGCTGCGGCTGTCGGAAACCTTCTGTGGGAGTTTCGCATTCACCAGCCCGGAGTTCGTCATTTGTAGACCGTACGCTCCGCAATCGTGCGACTTATGGACATCGGGAGTAGTTCTCTACATGATATTGTTTGGCAGACATCCTTACGCCACCTGCAAAAAGAGCTACGTAAAAAATATATGTACGAACAGTTGAAGATCATATCGAAGGGCTACAGCTTCTCGCAAAATGTAACGGTAAGCGACGAAGTGAAGAAGCTTTTTAAACAAATCTTCATTCTTGTTGAAAACCGCAGCAACGCTACTAACATGCTACAAAGGAGGAGGAGAACAAATCAGAATCGAAGAAAGAGTCAACTCCGCAACTGGTGTACCTTCTCGAGCTGGAACAGATTGTGCAGGACCTGATGGAGATTTCTAGAAGCGAACCATCACCGAAACGCAACACTGGTGAACCGTTGGTAATGGTGAACGGGAATGAAACTTCGTTGACATTTAATGGGCATTTGTTCCATTGTGGAGATTCAATAACAATCAAGGGACTTCAGATGAATTCGATTTCAGGTACAATTACCCGTTTTTCCCAGGAAAGCCTGTATTTCAAATATGATAACCTGGACAGTGAGCAGTGTACCATTCTCTACCCTCTCAACAACCTGCTTAAGAAGGACGTACCATTCAAATTGAAGAAGGAACAAGATAGAGCGTTCCAAAAAGTAAAAAAAGATATCCAATTCAACGGATGCTTTTTACATTATTCACCAGAACTTCCTCTCTTGTTAGCTGCAGATGCTTCTCCATATGGAGTTGGTTCCGTTTTGAGCCACGAATATCCGGACGGTGCAGAAAGGCCTCTCCAGTTTGCGTCTCAGACGCTGAACAAAGTTCAACAAAAGTACATGCATGTTGACAAGGAGGCATGTGCGATCATCTTCGCGGTAAAGAAATTTTTCCAATACTTATACGGAAGGCAGTTTACGCTCGTGACAGATAATCAGGTAATTACCAAAATACATAGAGCATAAAGGCATACCAGTAATGTCAGGCCTACGAATGCAACACTACGCTACGTACTTACAAGGGTTTGGCTACAAAATTCGGTTCAGAAAGGCCGCCGATAATGCCAATGCAGATACTATTTCACGCCTGCCTTTAAACGAGCAAGATACTAGTCAGATATACACCTTGGTCGCGCTAAGCGTGACAGACGTTACTTATCATATAGTGACAGACGCTACCAGTCATAGTGATAGGAGACAGGAAATAAAAACGGCGTGGTCAGAAGTGACACACTCGCATACAGAAAGCCGGCTGGTCAAGACGTGTTAAACAAGTGGTATCCGAAAGAGTAATAATATGACAGATAAAGAAAGAGAAGTGCCTTCCGGAAAGGAAAGCACAAGCCTACTTCGGTCAGCCTGCTGGTGCTATCGAGTATTTGCATTAATGCGGTATTGCTCATCGTGATATAAAGCCTGAGAACATCGTGTTGGATGCGAACGATACCGTAAAGTTGATAGATTTTGGATTTACTTGCTGCTTGTCGAAGGTAGATGATGAGGATGAGCTGCGGCTGTCGGAAACCTTCTGTGGGAGTTTTACATTCACCAGCCCGGAACTCGTCATTTGTAGACCGTACGCTCCGCAATCGTGCGACTTATGGGCATCGGGAGTAGTTCTCTACATGAACAGTTGAAGATCATATTGAAGAGCTAAGTAAAAAATATATGTACGAACAGTTGAAGATCATATCGAAGGGCTACAGCTTCTCGGAAAATGTAACGGTAAGCGACGAAGTGAAGAAGTTTTTTAAACAAATCTTCATTCTTGTTGAAAACCGCATCAACGCTACTAACATGCTATAGCTAGAATATCAATTATAAATTCACTATAGATCAGGGGCAGAAGCGGATCAATCCGTTCGGGGGCCCCAAGCGGTTGGATAAACGGGGCCCTCCATACATTTCCATTGCTCTAAGTGTTTCTATACTTATGGCCAAAATTGGACTTATTTTTTACAACAGTTAGCAATCCTTTATACATATTTTTAGCAATCCTTTATACACGTAAAGGACCCATATTTGCTTATTTTATGAAATCAGACATTAGATCTTCATTATCTGAAAATAATCACTCTGAATTGAATTTTTATTTTTTTAATTTAATGGGTTTTTAAATCGCTCTCAAATTATCAAATCTTTTTATCAATTTTAACAGCGATGACGAAAACATTTTAAATTATTTTTTTGCTGGTGGACCGTAAATTGAGAGCATTTGAAGTCAAACGGACATTATTAGATGGGAAAGAAGATTCATGAAAACATATTCTGGCAAGGTTTTAGGAGAAAATTAACAATGGTTAAGCAATATCAAAATATATCTGTACTAACTTTGATCAAAGTATGTGTACCGCTGCGAGAATAAATAAAATTGGTAGTTACTTTTGCGGTCTGGGGTTTTCATCACGGGGCCCTCTTAACACTTTGTTGACGGGCATCTTTTACCCAAAACTAGCTGTTGTCACCGAGTTTAGCCACGGCGTGTACGATACCCTACCAGCCATAGCTTCGAGTGGAGATAGGGAATTCAATGGGCCAGAGCGAGATGGTGATATTCTTGTCTCTTTTACACCAACGCAGAAATTCCCCCGTCCCGCCACTGCCAGAAATCTCTCCTTACCGCGCCCATCTGTTGCCGCGGCAGCTGATCCGAACTGAAAAATCGAGGTTTGTGCATCAAAGCGCGCATGCGCAATGCAATACGGTACGAAGTTTAAATGCCCTGCGCGATCGGGTCTTCGAAGACCCAGCGCGAGCGATCGAAAACCCAGCGCGAGCAATCGTAGACCAGTCGAATACCCAGCGCGGTCGAATACGGACGTACGGGTACCCGCACGGGTATACCCAGCGCGGTCGAATACCCCAAGGAGCGCCAAATTGACGTTTCGACCCGAACCCATGAAAGTTCCATACAAAAAAACCCCTCCACGACGGGAGAGCTACCCCGCAACCACTCCGCCACCATTTGACATACCCCTCACTTCCTAATGACAATCCAAATGCTGTCTGCTCTATCGTTCCGTCCTTTTCTCTCGCGTTATTTTGCCAACAGCATAGACTTGTGTGTGTGTGAGCAACAGCCCGTTGAGGAATTGTTTACATTTTAAAATAACCGCTCGTCCAGTATGTTGTAAGAACTTGGTGTCTATTTTGTACAAGAAATCCCTTGAAAATGTGCTTAAAACCGAATTAAAACATTTGCGAAAGAATGCTGTTTTCTATCGTCGATCCGACAATGTCCAAAAAATGTTCAAAACGCAGCAATCTACAGCAAATATTGAAGCTGTAGCTGACAATATACCCGTGGAAGCAGAAATTCTAGTTGAAGATCGAGATGGAGCTTATGTGGATGAAATGGGGTTTCAACGCTATTTATTAATGGAATGTGGAGTAAACATCAACGGGAATCTAAGGGCTATTATTGCAGACGCTCCAGCAAGAGTATTCATAACAGGTTGACTACAAAACTTATCAGCAGACAATTTCACATGTATTTAATTGTTCTTTCATTTAATTTTCACAGGTGTAGTAGGACATGTTGGTTATAGCAGTTGCCAGAAATGTACTGTCGTAGGTCACTACGGCAGCGTTGCTCGCACCATTGTATTTTCTGGGACACAACGAACTGATGGAGGATTCAGGCAAGGCGCCTATCCAGGACACCAAAGAACGATTACACCTCTTTAAGATTTTTTTTTTAAGAGAAAATGGGACCAAAGTCACTGTAAAGTAATACCGCAAGCCTTGCAGACGGCAAAACTCATGCAACTAATGAAAGAAGAGTTGTTCTCTGATTCACTTGCCAGAAATCGATGGCTTAGATGCTGGTATGATATTAATGGTTGTGAAGGTTGTGTTTGAAAGCTCCTTCTAAAAATAAATGAACACAGTATTTGTCTTATAAATGGCACAAATATAAAGTTATATCTTTGTAACTTGATTTCAATAATTACCGTGATTTATCAATGCTGGTGGAATTTGAAAAGGTACACAGTGACGATGGAATGTCCTGAGCCGGTTTTCTGTTGTTTCGGTGGGTTTCACATTGATTGTCCCAGTGGATGTCGTAGCATGAATACTTCCACACTTAACACTTTATTGGCGTGTGCTTTCTGACCAAAACATGCTGCAGTCACCGTCAATTGAGTGTTAAAATCTAAAAAAAAACTGCACAATAGAAAAATCAAACACATTATTAAACTGCACAAACTTCGTCGAATTTTTCAACTCCAACCTCTAGTTTCATGATTTTATACTACGCACCTTATTTCGCGCGAGTGCAATTTTGAGAAAATGTATCCATCGTTACGTAAAATAAAACAGACAATCAACAAGACACTTTCCAACATCGCCGATAGATCAACCGGTCTGCGCATCGTATGGTATGTATAACGATAAGTGTTCAATCCTCACTAACCAAACAATAAAAATTTCTCTTCAACAGCTACCACCAATGTAATCACTACCACTGTGTTAACCACGACCGTGACAGTAAAAAAACGAAAGAATATCGAATCAAGTGTGCATTACAGGTAGAGGCTAGGAGAGGGAAGAGGAAAGATAGCGGAATGAGGAGGGAAAACAGACCTAGAGAGGATATTATATTTGAACCTAGATTGATAATTTTTTTCGAACCCACTATTTTGAATTTGAACCCACCATCAAATTTGAATCTGACAGCCCGTCAACATCGCTGTCAAATCGGGTCGAAATTTACTGCGCATCGTGCCCTGGACCGACCCGTTTTCGACGCGAAAACGGGTCGGATCAGGCGCCGGAAATATTTCAAAAATCCCCTTGGGACGTACGTACGGGTACCCGTACGAGTATATCCAGCGCGAGCGGTCATTCATTCTTACGTACGCAGCGCAAGCGATCGCTAAATGAAGAGCAAAAACCGAAACGCGGTGGCCATATGAATTCGCTCCGCGAGAGGTTTAAATGGCTAGAGCGGGTTGAGCGCGAACGATGCATTCCCATACAGTCCATACAAACGACTACGCAGTAGATATATATTGGGCCTTTAGCACATCGTTCTCAACAAAGAGCGACGGTCTTGCGGTAGGTGCGCAGAGGCCGGAGTGGAAACAACGCGGTTCAATTCCGCGTAACAGCTCGAGACATGAGAATGTGTAGAAGGAAGAGAAGAGAAAAAGAGCGAGGGCCCCGAAAGGGGCCACCATTTTTCGTTTTTGCCGCGGCAACTTCGGTTTTGCTTCGGAAATTTCCAACCAAATCTTTCTGAATATTCGTGTCCCGATTTGGGCACAATTTGGCTGGCTTTACTTCGTGCTGTGTTTCGGGGGTATGCTTGTACCCACCTTTTCCGCCAATTGTTTTTGTTTTCTTTATAAATCGGCAACGAACGAACGATCGAAACGGAAACGATGAATCGAACGATTGGACGAAAATGTTCGGCTTTTCGTCGGCAACGTTGAGTCAAAAACAGACGAAGATCTTCGTCTCCCGTCAACAAAGTGTTAAGTTCGGGGCCCCCCGCGGCCGCTCAGTCCGCTCATAGGTAGATCCGCCTCTGATCAGGGGTCGTCAAAGTCCGGCCTACCAACTGATTTTATCCAAAAGTTGCAAAAAGTTTAATGATAAAGATTAAAATATTTTATCCTACCACTTTTTATGTAAATTGAGAACATTGTGATTAATTAATTTCTTCATGGGAAGAAAGTTAATTATAGTTTCATTTGCGTGCTCTGCTACAATATTGTCCAGCAAACGGTTGCCATCTTCTTGCCGCCGGCAAAAAATGGACGCATCCACTACCTACGCACAATACGTCTGTTGCGATGTCTGTTGCATTGTTGCAAGTTTTGGGTACTCAACTCGATAACCCGCGATAGGGTAGTTAGCCACACTTCACTCTCTTTACTTATAGTTTTTGTGTGAATTGAAATAAGATCTTGTTTGCTTTGATGGAAGCTTTTTGAGTTAACTGAAATATCAAAAACAAAAACAGCAGAGAATGACGCGTGCATAGACTGTCAGGAACTTTGCGCTTGCATTGACTGGCGACAGAATTGGTACCGCAAAACGCGGCTACACGAACCGCAAAGATTTTGACGTAAACTTATACGGTTTTTGAGTTTGCGGTTGGAGTTTCCGGCTCGTGTAGCAGGCCGGTTAAATCAATCTCCAACTAGAGTAACCTCGTTGGTTTTTATCTCACTCTTTGCCATATCCGAAAGCTCGAAGCACCCAGTCTCCCTTTTCAAAGCATAGGCCTCCACCACATGCGGAGGCAACTAGCTGGAAAGTATTAGAGTCCAGGGACTTTGACAATTAGCCGGCAGACACATAACTTCCCGTTACACACCGATAACCAAGCTTAACATTGGTGGCTCCAGAGAGGAATCTCACCGAGGTTTCCTCGAAAATTTTTCTATGAAAAGCATTTTTGTTTCGACGCAATTGCTTGCTTTGTTACTTGCTTGGGTAACTTGTTCCAACAAGAAATAGAAAATCAGAAAAAAAATCTCTGACAAAAGCAACGCAGAGAGAATAAAAAGAGTGAAGCTTGGTAAAAGGTCAAAGAAGAATTCCGGTAGCAAGGCTACGGTATTACCTTACCACACGCTACTCAATTATAAGCAGAAGAAATGTCCATAACGGCCAAGATGGCACAAAAGACCCTGTATTTTGTGGACAACAAAAACGGTCACTGTCGCTTGTGTGACAAACCAGACAACGCCGATACCAATATGGTCCAATGCGACGAGTGCGATCGTTGGTTCAGATTGGTTGGCAGATCGGTACCCTTGCCGCAAGATCAGCCAGGAACGTCGAAGGAGAAAAAGATCAAGTCCGAACCAGAGGTTACAACGATGGCTGATCTAGTAGCAGCTATGAGAGTTGGGAATACGGTCGACGCAAACCACCTGATGAGAATGTCTCTCAACGGCTTGCCATACTTTGATGGCAACCCGAGAGACTGGCCAGACTTCAACAAAACATTTACCGATACAATGGAAGAAGGAAGATTCTCAGACCTGGAGAATATGAATAGATTGCAGAAATGTCTAAAAGGCGAAGCCCTTAGAAACGTTAAGGCCCTATTTTTCAACCCAGAAAACGTGAACCTCATAATAGAACGCTTAAAAACTCTATTTGGTAGGTCGGAACAAATCTAACATGAGCTTTTAAGAGAAGCTCAAAGAAAAGCGGATCCAAATCGTATACCAGATTTGAGCATCGCTGTAGAAAATCTCGTGGCCAACATTATAACGATAAACAAACCTTCTTACCTGAGCGACCATCGTCTCATAAACGAGCTGGTTAGCAAATTACCACAAAATAAACAGATAAAATGGATCAGAGTAGCAGATGAGTTAGAAGAAAGGGAAGAGATGCCTACATTAGAGCACTTTAGCAGTTGGTTGTCAAATATTGCAAGTGAACATCTTCGTTTACCCAAGGCAATTGATAAAAAACCAATGAATATACATGAGGCTACCGGATCATCACGAAATCACGAAGCAGCAAAATGAGCTTCCTGATGAGAATCCAAATGCTGTCTGCTCTGTCGTTCCGTCCTTTTCTCTCCCGTTATTTTGCCAACAGCATAGACTTGTGTGTGTGAGCAACAGTCCGTTGAGGAATTGTTTGGTCAGGAATTGTAAAAACTTGGTGTCTGATCTAGCGCGAAATTTCGGATCGTTGTTTCGGACGCGACAAATAGTTACCCAAACGGTGACAACGAAGTGCGAGGATCAAGAGAGAGATTTTGTTTATTTCGCTCTTATTTAAACTTTTCTAGGGATAAATGTGTGCCTAGTGATTGGTGCTTAAGTTTATGTCAAGGATCAACCGACTGGTCTAAACTCGATATTTTTACAAAGTACAAACAGTGTCGATTTTGTACAATAAATCCCTTGAAAATGTGTCTGAAAACCGAATTAAAACGTTTGCGGAAGAGTGCTGTTTTCTACCGTCGATCCGAAAATGTCCAAAAAAATGTTCAAAACGCAGCAGTCTACAGCAGATATTGAAGCTGTAGCTGACAATATACCTGCGGAAGCAGAAATGCTAGTTGAAGATCGAGATGGAGCTTATGTGGATGAAATGGGGTTTCAACGCTATTTATTAATGGAATATGGAGTAAACATCAACGGGAATCTAAGGACTATTATTGCAGACACTCCAGCAAGAGCATTCATAACAGGTTGACTACAAAACTTATCAGCAGACAATTTCACATGTATTTTATTGTTCTTTCATTTAATTTTCACAGGTGTAGTAGGACATGCTCGCTATAACAGTTGCCAGAAATGTACCGTCGTAAGTCAATACGGCAGCGTTGCTCGCGTTGTATTTTCTGGGACACAACGAACTGATGGAGGATTCAGGCAAGGCGCCTATCCAGGACACCAAAGAACGATTACACCTCTTTAATATTTATTTTTTTACATAGTCTAGGATGTCGTGGTAGCGGATCGTTTGCATCTTATCGATCTTAGCATCATGAAGCGACTGCTGGTGGGCTGGCGAAACGAAACACTGGGAAAGATAAAATGGGACCAAACTTAATGTAAAGCAAGCCTTGCAGACGACAAAACTCATGCAACTAATGCAAGAAAAGTTGTTCTCTGATTCACTTGCCAGAAATCGATGGCTGAGATGCTGGTATATGTTATGGTTGTGAAAGATAAATGATACACAGTATTTGTCTTATAAATGGCACAAATAAAAAGTTAATCTTTGTAATGTGATTTCAATAATTACCGTTATTTGTCGATGCTGAGGGAATTTGAAAAGGTACACAGTGATGATGAAATGTCCTGAGCCCGTTTTCAGTTGTTTCGGTGGGTTTCCCATGGATTGTCTCGGTGGATGTCGTAGCATGAATACTTCTTCTCTTAACACTTTATTGGCGGTTGATTTCTGACTAAAATATGCTGCAGTCACCGTCAATGAAGTGTTAAAACCTAAAACACAGCACAATTGAAAAATCAAGCACATTATTAAACTGCATGAACTTCGTCAAATTTTTCAACTACCAGCCTCTGGTTTCATGATTTTGTACTGCCTACTTTATTCCACGCGTATAATTTTGAGAAAATGTATCCATCGTTACGTAAAATAAAACAGACAATCAACAAGACACTTTCCAACATCGCCGATGGATCAACCGGTCTGCGCCTCGTATGGTATGTATAACGATAAGTGTACAATCCTCACTAACAAAACAATCAAAATTTCTCTTCAACAGCTACCACCAACCCAATCACTTGAACACTCGGGTTTTGGATACTAAATTGGATATTACACATAGAAAAATTGGATATCCAATTGAGCCCCTAAACAATCGCCAAATTCAAGATTTTTGGGTGTCTCGGTCGAAGCGCGCCGCGTTATACAAACACATGAGTACTTGCCATCACCCGATTTTTGCGGTGTTGCGGTCGAAGCGCGCCGCGTTATACAAACACATGAGTACTTGCCATCACCCGATTTTTGCGGTGTTGCGGTCAGAGGCGGATCTACCTATGAGCGGACTGAGCGGCCGCGGGGGGCCCCGAACTTAACACTTTGTTGACGGGAGACGAAGATCTTCGTCTGTTTTTGACTCAACGTTGCCGACGAAAAGCCGAACATTTTCGTCCAATCGTTCGATTCATCGTTTCCGTTTCGATCGTTCGTTCGTTGCCGATTTATAAAGAAAACAAAAACAATTGGCGGAAAAGGTGGGTACAAGCATATCGTACACGCCGTGGCTAAACTCGGTGACAACAGCTAGTTTTGGGTAAAAGATGCCCGTCAACAAAGTGTTAAGAGTGCCCCGTGATGAAAACCCCAGACCGCAAAAGTAACTACCAATTTTATTTATTCTCGCAGCGGTACACATACTTTGATCAAAGTTAGTACAGATATATTTTGATATTGCTTAACCATTGTTAATTTTCTCCTAAAACCTTGCCAGAATATGTTTTCATGAATCTTCTTTCCCATCTAATAATGTCCGTTTGACTTCAAATGCTCTCAATTTACGGTCCACCAGCAAAAAAATAATTTAAAATGTTTTCGTCATCGCTGTTAAAATTGATAAAAAGATTTGATAATTTGAGAGCGATTTAAAAACCCATTAAATTAAAAAAATAAAAATTCAATTCAGAGTGATTATTTTCAGATAATGAAGATCTAATATCTGATTTCATAAAATAAGCAAATATGGGTCCTTTACGTGTATAAAGGATTGCTAAAAATATGTATAAAGGATTGCTAACTGTTGTAAAAAATAAGTCCAATTTTGGCCATAAGTATAGAAACACTTAGAGCAATGGAAATGTATGGAGGGCCCCGTTTATCCAACCGCTTGGGGCCCCCGAACGGATTGATCCGCTTCTGCCCCTGATCTATAGTGAATTTATAATTGATATTCTAGCTATAGCATGTTAGTAGCGTTGATGCGGTTTTCAACAAGAATGAAGATTTGTTTAAAAAACTTCTTCACTTCGTCGCTTACCGTTACATTTTCCGAGAAGCTGTAGCCCTTCGATATGATCTTCAACTGTTCGTACATATATTTTTTACTTAGCTCTTCAATATGATCTTCAACTGTTCATGTAGAGAACTACTCCCGATGCCCATAAGTCGCACGATTGCGGAGCGTACGGTCTACAAATGACGAGTTCCGGGCTGGTGAATGTAAAACTCCCACAGAAGGTTTCCGACAGCCGCAGCTCATCCTCATCATCTACCTTCGACAAGCAGCAAGTAAATCCAAAATCTATCAACTTTACGGTATCGTTCGCATCCAACACGATGTTCTCAGGCTTTATATCACGATGAGCAATACCGCATTAATGCAAATACTCGATAGCACCAGCAGGCTGACCGAAGTAGGCTTGTGCTTTCCTTTCCGGAAGGCACTTCTCTTTCTTTATCTGTCATATTATTACTCTTTCGGATACCACTTGTTTAACACGTCTTGACCAGCCGGCTTTCTGTATGCGAGTGTGTCACTTCTGACCACGCCGTTTTTATTTCCTGTCTCCTATCACTATGACTGGTAGCGTCTGTCACTATATGATAAGTAACGTCTGTCACGCTTAGCGCGACCAAGGTGTATATCTGACTAGTATCTTGCTCGTTTAAAGGCAGGCGTGAAATAGTATCTGCATTGGCATTATCGGCGGCCTTTCTGAACCGAATTTTGTAGTCAAACCCTTGTAAGTACGTAGCGTAGTGTTGCATTCGTAGGCCTGACATTACTGGTATGCCTTTATGCTCTATGTATTTTGGTAATTACCTGATTATCTGTCACGAGCGTAAACTGCCTTCCGTATAAGTATTGGAAAAATTTCTTTACCACGAAGATGATCGCACATGCCTCCTTGTCAACATGCATGTACTTTTGTTGAACTTTGTTCAGCGTCTGAGACGCAAACTGGAGAGGCCTTTCTGCACCGTCCGGATATTCGTGGCTCAAAACGGAACCAACTTCATATGGAGAAGCATCTGCAGCTAACAAGAGAGGAAGTTCTGGTGAATAATGTAAAAAGCATCCGTTGAATTGGATATCTTTTTTTACTTTTTGGAACGCTCTATCTTGTTCCTTCTTCCATTTGAATGGTACGTCCTTCTTAAGCAGGTTGTTGAGAGGGTAGAGAATGGTACACTGCTCACTGTCCAGGTTATCATATTTGAAATACAGGCTTTCCTGGGAAAAACGGGTAATTGTACCTGAAATCGAATTCATCTGAAGTCCCTTGATTGTTATTGAATCTCCACAATGGAACAAATGCCCATTAAATGTCAACGAAGTTTCATTCCCGTTCACCATTACCAACGGTTCACCAGTGTTGCGTTTCGGTGATGGTTCGCTTCTAGAAATCTCCATCAGGTCCTGCACAATCTGTTCCAGCTCGAGAAGGTACACCAGTTGCGGAGTTGACTCTTTCTTCGATTCTGATTTGTTCTCCTCCTCCTTTGTAGCATGTTAGTAGCGTTGCTGCGGTTTTCAACAAGAATGAAGATTTGTTTAAAAAGCTTCTTCACTTCGTCGCTTACCGTTACATTTTGCGAGAAGCTGTAGCCCTTCGATATGATCTTCAACTGTTCGTACATATATTTTTTACGTAGCTCTTTTTGCAGGTGGCGTAAGGATGTCTGCCAAACAACATCATGTAGAGAACTACTCCCGATGTCCATAAGTCGCACGATTGCGGAGCGTACGGTCTACAAATGACGAACTCCGGGCTGGTGAATGCGAAACTCCCACAGAAGGTTTCCGACAGCCGCAGCTCATCCTCATCATCTACCTTCGACAAGCAGCAAGTAAATCCAAAATCTATCAACTTTACGGTATCGTTCGCATCCAACACGATGTTCTCAGGCTTTATATCACGATGAGCGATACCGCATTTATGCTAATACTCGATAGCACCAGCGAGCTGACCGAAGTAGGCTTGTGCTTTCCTTTCCGGAAGGCACTTCTCTTTCTTTATCTGCCATATTATTACTCTTTCGGATACCACTTGTTTAACACGTCTTGACCAGCCGGCTTTCTGTATGCGAGTGTGTCACTTCTGACCACGCCGTTTTTATTTCCTGTCTCCTAGCACTATGACATGTAGCGTCTGTCACTATATGATAAGTAACGTCTGTCACGCTTGGCGCGACCAAGGTTTATATCTGACTAGTATCTTGCTCGTTTAAAGGCAGGCGTGAAATAGTATCTACATTGGCATTATCGGCGGCCTTTCTGAACCGAATTTTGTAGTCAACCCCTAGTAAGTACGTAGCGTAGTGTTGCATTCGTAGGGCTGACATTACTGGTATGCCTTTATGCTCTATGTATTTTGGTAATTACCTGATTATCTGTCACGAGCGTAAACTGCCTTCCTGTCATTTTTCTACACCTTCTATATTGTGGTATTGAGATAATTTTGGAAAGATTGCAGATTGGATCAGCGAGGTTTAGCAATAAAAGTAAAATAATTACACCGTGTCTTAGATAGCAAGAATTAAAAGAGTTTGAATATAGTCATCGGGTTGTCCTGAGTATTAGACAAGTAAAGTAGATGCGATACTTAATATTTTCTCAGAATAAACGACTTGATATTAAGGAAATTGCTTGAGAGAACGGATCAAATTCAATGAGATACCTGAGTGGAAGATAAACACTAGGCCCAAAGTTAATCCGGACACTCAAAAAATGAGCTTGCTTCCGACTTTATGATCGATTTTAGAGTACTTAGAATTGATAACAATGATTTTTGTGCATTGCAACTTCTTGGTGCACCTTCCTACAAATTACGTGCAAAAAGAACGGTAAAAAAATCGAGCCCAAGCGACGCAATAAGCATTAGAGTGGAAAAGGTCAAAATTTTGACGGCCAAACGCAAAGTCGGACAGTTATATTTAATCATATTTTTGTTTTTGTTTTGGACGAGGGTTCAGATTGGACGTAGCTGAGACCACGACCCTGAGACCACGACCAACCTTACTCCCTCCTCTTCCTTTTCACCTTCCATGACGCTATGAACCTACACGGTAGAAGCAATGATGGAAGAGGCCTCTCCGTGGGCTAAAATCAAAGTTCACGGACGCTGTGGCACGCAACTAACTCTTGAAGGATAAAAGCGCATGTTGCTAAAGGTCTAACAGGTACTACCCTGACTACCAGGGGCTATTTCCCAAGCCTAATGCAATGGACTCGGTGCAATGCAAACTTAAGCGGCTCAAGAGATCGATCCGACAGCTGACTTATCTGACAGCACTACCACCTAAAAACACGTGAGTGGACTTACGGTAGGTTCTGACACTTGATCGTCGACCCGCAAAACCAAGCTCCTGCTCAGTCTACGTGCCGGGTACCACATTAGGGTCTGACACCTCTTGATCTTAATCGACGGCCCGCAAAACCAAGCTCCTGCTCAGTCTACGTGCCGGGTATCCACGTTCTGCACCCGCTGGTGCTATTCCTTGGCCTGGCTGGTCTTGTGCCAGGCCCTGAACGTGACCGGTGTCCAAGATCATGATCAGCGATGGATTGGTACCGCGATCACCTAGGAGCACCCCCGGTGCATCCCTCCCCAAAGCATCTTAAACATCGAGTAACAGATCCGTTTCTCTTCCTCGCTGAGGCCAGACCGCAAAATTGCGCTCCTGCACAATCTACGTCTGGTCTCGTTTCGCGTGGCCTGGCTGCTGCTATGCCGTTTCGTTCCAACAAAGTAGTGTGACGCATATTTCAATAAAACTTCAATAATATAATAAATCGAATCACCCGAGTGCTACTAAAGATGCCCCAGAGTCGTCAGCATCGATAATAACAAATATCAAGTGTCGAAACTAAGTTACACACCACTTTAGCTAACAAAAATACGATGAAATATAACTGTCCGACTTTGCGATTGGCCATCAAAATTCTGACTTTTTCCATTTGTTTATTGTTTATTGCGCCGCTTGGGTACGATTTTTTTCACCGTTTTTTTTTGCACGTACTTCGTAGGAGGATGCAATGAACAAAAATCATTGTTATCAGTTCTAAGTACTCTAAAATCGACCACAAAGTCGGATGCATGCTCATTTTTTGAGCGTCCGGATTAACTTTGGGGTCAGTGTAGTAGTGTGTGTCCAATGTTCCAGAAGGAGTTTGAACAAAAAAAATAAGTCTACACAATAGCAAGACGATTGGGATATTGTTCGACAAAATGAAATATTGTATATTAATATTGCTGGGCTGCCAACCAACTATGCAATGTTGCGTACGACAGTAGAGAAAGTTAAACCATTGATGGTTCTAGTTGCCGAAACACATATCTCGGAAGTTGAGGCTTTTGATCAGTTCCACATACCAGGATACCGTGTCGAATCTCAAAGCAGTCTCAAAATGAACCGGTGGTGATTTGTTTACCTTTATTATCAATTACTTTCGGTTTAATTATGGTGTGTCATGTCAATTATGCGTCGGTCAATGTGCTGCATTTAAACATGTGTTGAATAGTTTACAAAATACACTCAAGTGTAATGGACATAGACTGAATAATTAAGTGGTGGACCAACTTTTTTTTGCTTTCTCAATGCATTTTTTAATTGATATGTGTGAGATTGACGAAATAAATCTAAAAGTCTAAAAGCTAGTATTCATACCGCCATTCTGCATTGTGATCTTTGCAATCAACAGACGCTTTCGCTTTTGAACATCGCTTTTTTAAATAAAGACTGTTACGCTTTTAAAAACGTTGTATTTATTATCATATAAACTATTGCTTGGTGTTTTGTTAATTACAACAATCTTTAGAACCATGCAACGAAGCCGGTTTGTTTTTCGTCGTATGCGCGGTAGTGGACGGTTATCGCGGATGACCTAGCTAGGCTAGCTAGATCGCAAGACGATCGAATAATGTACGTGACCTAGGAGTTATGTTAGATAGCAAACTTAATTTTAACCTCCATTTGAAACAAATTATAGCTCAAGCTTTGAGAATGCTAGGTTTTATTTGTAAATTGTCCAAAAATTTCAACGACCCGACATGCCTGAAGGCTCTCTATGTTTGCCACGTCCGCTCTATTCTTGAGTCTAACAGCATCTTACGGTGTCGCTATACGAACCAGTGGATCGAAAAACTTGAAGCTGTACAACGGCGATTTACACGATTTGCACTGTACTCTTTTTCACGTAATGTTTCGTTCAATCTTGACTACAGAACTCGATGTTTAATGCTTGGACTTGAGCCTCTCGACCACAGGCGCATAATAGCTCTGTGTGTGTTTGTTTCTAAGATTCTAGTTGGCGAAATCGACGCCCCAGATTTACTGGCAAGACTTAATATTTATACACCATCAAGAGTCCTTAGCCAACGTGAGTTTTTAGCACCGCAGCTACGTCGGCAACAATATAGTTATAACGACCCGATCCTAGTCTTCATGCGCAAGTTTAATGATGTGTACCATCTCTTTGACTTCAACTCGTCTATTTCTGAATTTAAAAACAAACTGCGTCTCATGTTCAATACTGTTAGACCCTAATTAAATTAATACTGTGTTTAGGCCTGTTGTTTGGCCATACACTTTGATTATATAAATAAATAAATTAATTAATTAATTAACAAGTAAGTAAATGGAAAGTGAAAGAATAAGTGTGAAGATTAATCCCAAGTAAATGTTTTAGTGGTTCATGACGAAGAACCAATGGAAGTGGAAGCCGCTCGGAATGTGCAAATGGACAGTGATGTGGAGCCCAGCAGCAACTGTAGAATGAGGAAGAGTTGATTTCGAAGAGACAATCAATAATTAAAAACCTTTCTTTCGAGGAAGGTCTTAGATATTGGATATTAGATAGATTTATCAAGCCTTCCTCACGTGTGGCTGAACCTCCTGCTGGAGTTAATCCACGAAAAAACGCATTTAGCTTTGCCCAAGGATGCGCGTACACTGTCGCACACCAACAGAATACCTGCAACCATCACATCTACTGAAGGTGGCCGAATGTGGTACAATGGGATACACAAATGCCTGGAAAAGCGATCAAGGTAAGAATTTAATCAGAGGTCTTGTAAGAGCTTTGTTTTCTAATGTTTTTTTTTTTCTTTTAGCGTCGTGATAATACTTACTTACTTACTTATGTGGCGCTACAACCGCTGAGCGGTCTTGGCCTGACGAAGCTCCATCCGAAACCGCTCACGGTCGCTCGCCACGCTGGTCCAATTCCGTATCCCGGCTTTATTGGCGGCTTCGTCTACGCCATCCTTCCACCTCAATTTAGGCCTACCACGCCTCCTCTGTCCTTGGGGACAGCCTAAAAGGACTTTACAGGCTGGGTCGTCCGGTGCCATTCTCATGACATGACCAGCCCACCGGAGCCTGGCGAGTCTAATTCGCTGTACGACAGTAAGGTCGCCGTACAGCTCGTAGAGCTCGTCGTTATAACGGCTCCTCCATTGTCCCTCCTCACATACGGGGCCAAAAATCCTCCTGAGCATCTTCCTCTCGAACACGGCTAAGAGGGTTTCGTCAGATTTGGACAGAGTCCATGTCTCGGAGGCGTATGTGAGCACTGGTACTATGTATGTTCGGTATAGTCCCAGCTTCGACTGTCTTGACAGGTATCGTGAGTGGAAGAGATTTCTCAGACTGTAATATGACCGGTTGGCTGCCAGCACCCTAGCGCGAATTTCGTCTTCAATGTTGTTGTCGGTGCTGACCTTTGACCCAAGATAGGTGAAATTTTGGACGACTTCAAAAGTGCGTTCGCCTACTTGTACGTCACCCCCGCGTAGGCTTTCGGCAATTGTTGGCAGGGCCGCTGATGGTGCCACCATCATCTTGGTTTTTCCCTCGTTTATCTGCAGTCCGAGGTTATTCGCCGCTTGCTCGATCCTTTGGTATGCTTCCGCTACATAGGAGAGTCTTCTACCAATAATATCAATATCATCAGCGTATGCCAGGATCTGGATTGACTTATAGAAGATGGTCCCCGAAGTTTCCACCTCCGAGTCTCGGATGGCCCTCTCTAGCGCTAGGTTGAAGAGTATGCAGGCAAGCCCATCCCCTTGGCGCAGTCCCTTGGTGGTAGCAAAGGAACTTGAGAGTTTTCCATCCACCTTCACCTGACAAGTGACGTTGGTCATGGTCATTCTTACAAGTCTGATTAATTTAGCCGGGATTCCAAATGAGCTCATGGCTTGATACAGTTTTACCCTGGCTATGCTGTCATATGCGGCTTTAAAGTCAATGAAGAGATGGAAAGTGTTTTGTTGGTACTCTGCCATCTTCTCCAAGACTTGCCGCATGGTGAAGATCTGATCAGTGGTTGATCTCCCTCTTCGGAATCCCCTCTGATAGTTTCCTACTATCTCTTCAGCGTATGGGTCAAGTCGTTCTTGAAGAACGAGGGAGAATATTTTGTAGGCGGTATTCAACACCGTAATACCCCTGTAGTTACTGCAGTCTAACTTATCTCCCTTTTTGTATATGGGGTAGATGATACCAAGATTCCAATCACAAGGCATCGATTCGCTATCCCATATCTCAGATATCAGTCGATGAATTTCGTTCTCTAGATTTGCGCCTCCGTTTTTGATCAGTTCGGCTGTTATTCCGTCCGTGCCAGGCGACTTGTTGTTCTTGAGGCGACGGATAGCCTTTCGTGTTTCTTCAATGCTAGGTGGCTGAAGCATGATTTCATCTGCTGGTGGAGCCTCCAGCTGCTCGTTAAACTGATCATTTAGTAATTCATCGAAGTACTGAGCCCACCGCGAGAGGACCTCTGGCTGGTTGCTGACCAGATCTCCATCCTTGCTGCGACAGCAGGTCACCTTCGGAGTAAAGGTGCTTCGGTGGCCTGCTATCGCTTGGTAAAACTGTCTTGTGGGTCCGTAACGCACTCTGGTTTCCTCGAGTTTTCGCATTTTGGCGTCCTCCCACAATTGCTTCTTTCGCTTGAAAACTCGTTTCTCTTCTCGTCTGAACCGGTGATATTCTTCTGCGCATGCCCGTGTTCTTTGTTTCTGCTGCATTGCTCGGTATGCGCAGTTTTTGCGTTCATTCACAAGTCTACACTCCTCGTCGTACCAGCCAGATCTGGTGTTGCCACGACGTTCTCCTAAAATGTTTTTGGCACAGTTCGTGATCGTTGTTTTTAGAGCATCCCATCTCCCGCTCGTATCTGTTTCTCCTTGTTGCAGTAGTAGAGACTCATTTATGGCTCCCTGGTAGGAGAGTTGGACTCGACTGTCCTTAAGAGAGTCCGTGTTGTATCGTGTCTGCGTGTTGTTTCTACCCACATTGGCTCGTGGGCAGGCGATCCTGCATCTTATCATTAAGCCAACCAGGTAATGATCAGAATCGATGTTGGCCCCTCTATAAGTTCTGACGTTTAACAGACTCGATTGGTGGCGGCGATTTATCAACACGTGGTCGATCTGGTTGGAAGTGGCTCCATCCGGGGATACCCACGTGATTTTGTGGATGTCCCGTCGCGCAAACTTGGTACTTCCGATGACCAGATTGCTCGCTGCTGCGAACTGGACCAATCTACTACCGTTTTCATTACTGTGCTCGTGTAGACTGTGGGTTCCGATGTACTGGCGGTACATCGACTCCCTACCGACTTTTGCATTGAAGTCCCCCAGGATGATTTTGAGGTCATACCTGGGGCAACTTTCATAGAGTTTCGCGAGGCGGCCGTAAAACAGGTCCTTCTCCTCTTCATCTTTGTCTTCGGTAGGGGCATGAACGTTAATGAGGCTTATATTATAAAATTTGCCTCGCATGCGCAGGTAGCATAGCCTATCGTTTATAGCCTTGAAATCAATGACTGCGGACTTCGCGCGTTGACCTACGGCGAAGCCCGTGCCGAGCATGTGGTGGCGGTCGTGGCAGCTATAGTAGATGTCGTAGCTACTGCCACGCCTATTCTGCACACCACTACATAGCCAGCGTATCTCTTGTAGTGCGACGAGGTCCATGTTTAGCTTGGCTAGTTCTTCGTCCAATTGTTTCACGGCTCCGGTTCTATACATTGTGCGTACGTTCCATGAGCCCATTTTAATCGTTGTCCGGGGGCGTTGCATATGTCCGTTACCGTTGAATCCGTTCCGTATATTCGTTCGTCTTTCTGTAGTCGGAAGTACTGGGGCCGGGTGACTGGCCCTGCGACCCAGTGGCAGCTTTGGTTGCGCCTGGTTGCCCCCCAGGCGTTCAAGCAGCCCGGCAACCCGGACTGCTCACCCCCCCTTCTGCCTTAGCCATGCAACCCCATCCTCCCAAGGGGGTGGGATTGGACCCGTTTACCCAAGCTCGGATAAGCGGGGCTACATGTACACGGTCTGTATGGCTTGGACATACCAGAATAGGAGTTGGGTAGGAGAGCCTATGTAGCCTTCAGGAGGCGTCGGATCCTACCCCATTCACAGACAGCGTCGTGATAATGGCTTCCAATATTTCACTGAATATTTCGATCGATGGCATTCCTTTACATCGAAGCAGCCACGAAGCATTCTGACCGACTCTAATTTCTATCCACGAATTGCCGAAAGAAGCTGCAATGATAGTGGCCATATATAGCGGCCAACAAAAACCGCAAAGAAGCTTCCTTCGTTGTTTCGTAGATGAAATGAATGCTATTTTGGCCACTGGAATTACCATAAGAGGGCAAACGGTCACCGTAGCAATTCGGTGCGTCATCGCCGATGCTCCTGCCAGAGCAATGGTCAAAGGTATGATGTTTAAATAAAGTAAGAATTTTTCTTTTAGTTTTTGTAACATTTTTTTTTAACTGCAGGAGCTGCCAGCCACAATGCGCGACAAGGATGCCTCAAGTGCACTGCGCTGGGCACCAAAAATGCACAAACAGGTGCAGTAGTTTTTGAAAGCACTACTGCTTCAAAGAGAACGGACCTAGATTTTAGAAGCGAAACTTATCTCGACCACCACCGCACTCGCTCGCCACTCCTAGATATGCATAATTTTAACATGTTCGAGGATGTCATCGTCTCCGATTGGTTGCATCTAATCGATCTCGGAGTGATGCGAAATTTATAGCAGGGGTGGCGAGCGAAAAAACGAAAGAAATATCTGCTAAGCTTACAAGAATAGTGCTTCCCAATGAGATACATAGGAAATTTCGGACCCTTAACGACGTTCAGAAGTGGAAAGGGTCCGAGCATAGTTCCTTGCTACACTATGGAAGTATTGTAGTTTTAAAAAATAATGTAAGTAACGTAGTTTACGAGCACACGTACACGTCTATGACGGTACGGTCTAGTTTACGGTACACGTCTATGACGAAGTGGCCAAATTTGGTGCACTAGGTACCTTGTCGGCATACCCTTTCGAAAACGAGTTACAGCATATTAAAAATATGCTCCGGAACGGCTACATAGGCTTGCAGCAAGTAGCAGATAGACTTTCCGAATTAGATAATTTTAATATTAGGACAGGAAATCAACCAAATGATCCAAGAAGCGCATACTTGACAAAACCTGGAAATAGTAAAGAAGTAAACTTTGACGATTTTATTCTCAAAAATGACAATAGAGACGGCTGGTTTTTGAAGAAAAATTTTGAAATATTTAAATATTCCACTGCCATGAAAACACCCGCCGGGATAAAAATAGCTGGACAAAAATTAACAAAAAAATATGCTTATTTTGACAAACCACATCTCTCCTCGGTTCTGTTAGCCTCTTGTGGATACATCACTGACTTGACTGTAGAAACAACTTTGTATACTCCAGACCATATAAAATGGAAGTAAGTTTTTATTAATCTTGACCAAGAGAATAGTGCATTGTTCACTCCTTTGTTGCATACTTTAGTAGACTAATAAAAACCTTTGTATGGGTAATATTGTACTTGTTGTTCTTGTTTTTATTCACTGCCAAATATATGTCTAAACTTAGTGTGTCATTTTATCACAGGCTTACTTCAAAATCTTCTTCACTAAATTTATTTTTACAGGATGTAATTCCCATCCCGGAACACTGTTTCGACCGTTGGACAGCTCTTTGCAGCCGTTTTTAAAAAAATTTACTAAATGTCTTGTTTTTAAAAACGCGACCGTCACTACCCGAAACATCCCTAGCTAAACTTCAAATTTTTGTAACGCTGCGCATTTTAATTTTGAGTACAATCCTGCTGACCTCTGTCCAACTACATGAAGCAAACCATGTTTTGTGAATAATACATCTAAGGTTTCATGCAACCGATTTGGAATATCGTCAGTTATAATATGATTTTTTCAAAACTTGCTCAAGTTCTCCTTAAAGGTTGCATCATCATGCAGTTGTTTCTCAATTTCCACCATCTCTACCTCAGAATTCATCGGATTTTGATTGAAATCTAAAGGTTCAACATTATCTCGTCTATACATTAAGGAAGTGGCTATTTCCAGTTTTGTCTCTGCTATTGCTACTTTTTTAATTAAATTCTTCACTTGATTTTCTAATGCAGTGATGCGCTGATCGCAACTGCATGTAGTATTATTTCTTACGGGCGACAGTTGCATTTCTTGACACCAACAAATTAACACTGAAGCTTGCTCTAACCAACTTCAGCAAGCACTCGGGCATAACGGTGTTCTAAAAGTAGGGGTGGATGGGGTAATACGCACCCCTTAAGGAAAACTATAAAATTTTCTAACAACTTGGCTCTTGATTGTTGATTTTATCACTGGATAGGATTCATAAAGGTTCAAACTAGTTACCAATTCAGGAATGTTTGCTTTTTTTGCTAAGAAAAACTTTTTTTTTCAGTTTTGAAAAAGTTCAATTTTTGATCTATCTGTATCTGGTTGAGGCAAAACGCACCTTTGCTAGGGGTAATACGCACCACAACAAAGGGGCAATACGCACCACAACAAAGGGGCAATACAAACCATAACAAAGAGGCAATACGCACCACAACAAAGAGGCAACATCCACTGTCAAATAAAGATAGTTTGTTTACAAACTGGTGCATTTTACCTCGACATACTGGGTGCATGTTGCCCCCATTCATAGTTCCCCACATTTTCAGCTAAAATATGAGTAAATTTGCATACTTTCCCAAATTTTCATGAATAGTCTCAAGCACTGATTCTCAATTCACTAAATTTCGTATTCCTCGTGGGTAAATATCGGTTTTTGCACTTAATATTCCTTAGCGGAATGGTAAGTCACATTATAACAAAAACTGTCTGAGCTGAGAATCATTTTGTTTTGCGTTTATTTCGCGTTTCTGTTGATGTAGAGCTATCAAACTCACAGGGTGACCATATTTCAGGTTGATCTTTCAGGGTGACTACTTTTTACGCGTTGAAAACTCGTTTTTCAATGGAACTGGGAAAGGGTGCGTATTGCCTCAGCGGTGCGTATTACCCAAGTCACCCCTAATGGTTGTTACTAAAATTCTTGCTGTTCCTTCCCCATACAGTTTTAGGTATACATTGCGTCCCAAAATGATAGCCTCACCTAGTTTTGTCTGTGCAGGGCGAATACCGAGCATATAATTTTTTTTTAAATATACAAATATTTGTTAGTATACACTGACTACTTTGCATAAATATTGTTGAAGAAAACGAATGAACAATCCCTTTCGTACCAAAAAACTAAAATCAGTGGTGTCCCAAAATGATAGCCCCACTTAGGATTTTGATCGAATTATCAACAAAAATAGCATAAATGGATTAAAAAGTCATGATTTAATTATCAGTTGGTTCTCCAATACGATTTATTGCTTGGCAAATGCTTGATGGTATGCTCTCCGATAATTTTTCTAACGTATTTACTGATAAGGAACGCCAAGCAGTTCGGACAGCAAGTTTAAGCTCCTATATGGTCTCGTGTGTGTGAGTGACTGTTGGCGATGCAGTGCGTGTTTTGTGTAGCTCTACGTTTTTCGGGTAGTTTTGCTTAGTCGGGGACAGATTCAGTGTTTGTTTTCACTGAGCAAATGTATCCGAAGTGTCTGTTTAGTGTTTGGTAGAGCTTGTTTTGTTCGTGGTGCATTGTTCGTTGATTGCGGCCGGGTTTTGTATTGGGCGGCGTCGCTTATCAGTGGCGTTGGCGGGAGCGGTATCCATATCGCTTGTCACGGCGGTGTACTAGTAGTGGTCTAACCGGCCTGCTACACGAGCCGCAAACTCCAACCGCAAACTCCAAAAGCCGTATAAGTTTACGTCAAAATCTTTGCGGTTCGTGTAGCCGCGTTTTGCGGTACCAATTCTGTGAGCCACCCTACACGAGCCGCAAACTCAAAAACTTTGCGGCGCAAAGAGGTTTTTGTTTTTGATTTTTCAGTTAACTCAAAAATCATCCTTCAAAGCAAACAAGATCTTATTTCAATGCACACAAAAAGTAAAAGATGGATAATCTGTTGATGAATGAAGTGTGGCTAACTATCCTATCGCGGGTCATCGAGTTGAGTACCCAAAACTTGCAACAACGCAACAGGCGTATTGTGCGTAGGCAAGAAGATGGCAACCGTTTGCTGGACAATACTGTAGCAGAGCAAGCAAATGAAACTATTATTAACTTTCTTCGCATGAAGAAGGATGATTTTGATGTTCTCAAGTTACATAAAAAGTGGTAGGATAAAATGTTTTAATATTTATCATTGAACTTTTTGAAACTTTTGGATAAAATCAGTTGGTGGGCCAGACTTTGCCGACCCCGGATCTATAGTGAATTCATAATTGATATTCTAGCTATAAAATGACAAAATATTACTGTAGCTGCAAAATAAACACGTAAATTTATCACCATATGTTCGATTATTTTGTTTTTGAGATTTGTTATGTTTACATTTATTTCTTTTTCATCTTCTTCTTCTGGCGCATTTGAGTTTGCGGTTAGCTGCCAAAAACTTCGCGGGTGCAGTTTTCAGCTCACGGAGCTGAAAAGTTTCTGACGCAAACTTTTCGGTTGTTCCCCTCTTTGCGCCGCAAAGTTTTTGAGTTTGCGGGTCATGTAGCGGGGCTCTAAGGCCAAACGATCAATTTGTGTTTTGTGTGGGTGCGACGGCAGCTTGTGGCGCGGTAGGTATAGTGTTTTTATTTGCGAGCGTTTTTGCTCGGATTTGTTTTGAACGGCCATGGAGTGCAAGAAATTCTCCGTGGTCGTTTCGGATAGCGATGACCCGGTCGTCTGCAAAGGAGATTGCGGCGGTCGATTTCATTACCTCTGCGCTGACCTTACTCCCAAGGTACTAAAAAAGAACAAGAATGTTTGGTTTATGTGCGATAATTGTATCGCTAGAACTGAGAAGCCGGGCATGAAAGATGTAGTGGTGAAAGCGAGCAAACCGTCAAGTGGAGGGCTATCCCTTACACTACAGGCAGTAGCAAATAAAATGTGTACGCTGATTGAGAAAGCGATGAAAAAGGGACTAGATGACATAAAAAAAGAAGTGTGTGTGGAGGTAGAGCGCCAAGTTAAGTTAACTTTGCCCGATGCCGATACCACCACTTTGAGAGCCCTCAATGTGCCGAAGGTTATTGTAGAGAAGCCTTCACCGGTGAGTGTCAGAGAAAAGGGGAGTGAGAGCTTTGCTACAGTAGTGGCCAAAAAAAGTGGGGCGACTAATATTTTGGACAATAACGTTCAAAATATTAATAGCAATTTGAACATGGGAAGAGCTGTTACCAAGCCCACAGCAACCAAAAGTGTTGTGAAGGGGGCTGGCTCTGGGCCAAAAATTGGGAAAAAGGACGTGGCTAAAGTGGCAGAGCAAAAACTCTCCAAGTCTTTGGTAATAGTACCGAAGGTGGATCAATCTTGCAACAAGACAAGAGTCGATCTACGCGCCCGGTTGGATCCTAGGAAGCAGCAGATGTCGGACTTCCGCAATGGTAGGAAAGGTCAGGTTTTTGTGCAGTGTCCTGCAATCGCGTTAGATGAGATTAGGAAGGAAGTGCAGTCCAAACTCGGGGATGATTATTCCGTTCGTTTGCCGCTGTCCAGAGTAAGGATAATGGGAATGACGGAGAAGTACTCTGACGAGGACGTGATTGCACTTCTGAAAGAACAGAATGCAGGGATCCCGTTCACGACACTGGAGCTTGTTGGAATGTACGAAAGTACAGGGTGTTCGAGATAAATTTGACACCTGGCCTTTAGGTTTATATCTCAGGGTTGAGTTGACGTATCGAAATGATTGATATGTCATCCGATTGCTAAAAGTTGTGTAAACAAGTGCCAAAAATATCTTGCTCGTGTAAACTCCTATATTTAACCACCTTGAAGTTATATATACCTCTAATGTAAACACCTTGGGTGAACCACACCTTAGTCTTAAGCATCTGGGATTATGACATATGTCAAAATAAAGCCACGAGGTATAGGTCTTCTGCAACCGACCTCCGACCAGAACGGTCGCACAACTTAAGCTTCGGTCCGTGTTCTTCTTTTGTAACCGTGACTCTTTGTATTAACCTCTAATTGTTCATGTCGTTAAAAACCTGTCTCGGTTTAGTGGTTTACAACTATCAGAAGTGGGATTACCCGAAAAAAAGTATGTTAAATAAAAGTGAGATGCTCAGTGTGTTGGGGGAAGCCCAAGTGCCGGTACCCCCCTCGGCAACCCTACGCCAGATCCGGCAACTATACGAGGACGCCGTGCTGAACAGTGAGGTTATGTCGGCGCGAAAACCACGTGCCAACCGCGTGGTGTTGAACGCGAAATTGGAAGCCAACGAAGACAACCCGGTGCCCCCGCTGTCCCTTCCTGAAAACGCCCAGGCCAATTTGGAAAGTTTCGTCGGAAAGTTTAGTGGCGACGACGACGACGACATCTGTAAATGGTTTGGCCGCCTTGAAAGAGCCTTTACGTTATACCAGGCAGGAGAAGTCGGCAAGTGTTTCAGTGCCATTCGTTTGCTGACGGGAACCGCCGCCTTGGTTGCCCGATCGGCCGAAGTGGCTAACTACGCTGACCTGAAGTCCCTGCTACTTGAGACCTTCCGGAAAGTGACATCGCTTGAAGCAGTGTACAAAAAGTCGCCGTTTGCAACCCAGCGAATCCCTCATCAAATATGTCATCGAGATGCAGAATATCGCCGGAACACATATTGGTGAGGAGGAATTGGTTGACATCATATTGGACGGCCTCAACGATCCTGTTCACACTGATGCGATGCGCTACACTATTACTACATTTTGTGCCCTCCAGGTGTACCTGAAGAAGTACGAAGCGATGCTCGCTTCTCGCCCGAACCCCGCCTACTACACCCCGGACGACGGCCCCCGCTGCTAGGCCAACTTCAGTGAACATCCCGGCCCCTCGGACAAAGGAAGCGAACGTCAACCTCAGGTGCTACAACTGTTCCGGTTATGGCCACTACCAGAGTGCCTGCCCGAAACCCCTTCGGCCCCGAGGATCGTGCTTCAGATGCTGCCAGTTGGGGCATACTCATCGCGAGTGTCCCAACCGGGCCACCACCGCTGCTGCCCACTCTTCGGATGCTGACCCTGTGGAAAGCAGTGCGCTGTATGGCGAGCACGAGATGGTACGTGCCAAATTTAAGATTAACAATAATTGGTCAGGAATAACAAAGGCCCGATCTCTACTCGACACGGGGAGCCCAGTGAGTTTTCTTGCCGACTACTTGGCACCCCCTGGTCATGTCGGTGCCCCCGTTCCGTCGGGATACAAAGGATTAGGAGATGCTATATTGTCGACCCGCGGACAGGTCGAATGCCAGGTAGAATTGCGCAATAACATCGTGTTACATAAGTTTATTATTCTTCCCGGTACCGATATGCCGTGGCCGATCATTATTGGACGTGATTTGCTCCGAAAGTTTAACATCTGTCTCACGTATCAACCTAACCTTTCTCTTCCATTAGTGCCTTCTGAAAAATTTTCACGGCCTGACCAACTTTCTATTGTTTCCATTGCGGACCCTTTCGAACATATTTGTGCGCTAGAATTATTTAATGATCCAGATAAGTTAGATACTGGAGTCGAACTTTCTGCTGAAGAACTTCTGTCTATTGATAATGCGTTCGATCAGTGTTACACTAATTATCCTTCGGCGAACATCAGTCAGGCACCTCATGTAATGAAACTAAACCTCATTCATGATACCCCCCTCTATGCGAAACCAAGGCGTCTCTCTTACGGAGAGCGAGGTCAGGTGCGGGATATTGTTAATCAGCTACTTAAGGAAAATATTATCAGACCCAGCAATTCGCCTTATGCCTAACCCCTCGTACTGGTTAGGAAGAAAAGTGGAGAAGTGCGCATGTGTGTCGATTATCGGCCCTTGAATAAGATCACCATCAGGGACAACTTCCCTCTCCCGTTAATCGAGACTTGCCTAGAACATCTTAGCAACAAGTGTATCTTCACCCTTCTAGATTTGAAAAGTGGGTTTCACCAAGTTAGGATGCATGATGATTCAATTAAGTACACTTCATTTGTGACTCCCGATGGCCAGTACGAATACGTGAAAATGCCCTTCGGGCTTAAGAACGCCTCCTCGGAATTTCAGAGGTTTATCAATTCTGTCTTGCGCGAGTTCATCGAGGCTGAGCAGTTGGTTGTTTATCTCGATGATATTATTATCGCTTCCTCCGATTTTTCATCTCATTTGGAGACTCTGCGCGCGGTGCTGGAGAGGATGAAGCAGTTTGGTTTGGAGCTCCGTATTAGTAAGTGCAAATTCGCTCACACTCGCCTTGACTATCTTGGGTATGAGGCCAGTGCTTCCGGTATAAGACCAAGCAATAGGCATATCGAATCTATCAAAAACTACCCTATGCCTAAGAACACCAAACAACTTAGGAGATGTTTGGGCCTGTTTTCATACTTCCGTCGCTTTGTTCCTTCCTTTTCTTGCATTGCAAAGCCACTCACTAATCTTTTGTGCCAGGATACTCCTTTTGTTTTTGGTTCGGATTGCGTGGAAGCTTTCCAAACCCTTCGTCAGAAGCTGATTGAATCTCCTGTGTTGGCCCTTTTCGACCCGAAAGCTGAAACGGAGCTGCATTGTGATGCCAGTTCTTTCGGCTCTGGTGCTGTGCTGATGCAAAAGCAGAAGGACAACAAACTCCATCCTGTTGCATACTTTTCGAAGACTACCTCTAAGGACGAGTCGAAATTGCACAGCTATGAACTGGAGACGTTGTCCATCATTTATGCTTTGAAGAGATTTCACACCTATGTTCATGGTCTCCCTCTGACAATAGTTACTGATTGTAATTCTCTTGTTTCTACGCTTAAAAACCGCAACACCTCCGCGAAGATTGCACGCTGGGCCCTATTTCTTGAAGATTACGATTATACCATCCAGCATCGCTCTGGTGTTTCCATGGGACATGTGGACGCATTGAGTCGGACCGTTGCCATCGGAGCCATCAGCGAGCTGGATGTTGACTTTCAACTTCAAATAGCCCAGTCCATGGATCCCGTAATTATGAACCATAAGTCTCAGCTAACATCGGGCGAGTTAGACGACTACATCTTGCAGGACGGGCTTGTGTTCCGTCAGTCGTCTTCTCGGGAGCTTCAATTTTATGTCCCTTCGGAGATGGAGTCTAACGTCATCAGACTCGTGCATGAGAAGATAGGACACCTGGCAGTAGACAAGACCTGTAGTAAGATCAGTAACCATTACTGGTTTCCCTCTATGAAGAAAAAGGTGGAAACATTCATCAGGAATTGTTTAAAGTGCATTATCTATTCTGCCCCTGCCAGCACCAATAACAGAAATCTGCACAGCATCCCTAAGGCCCCCTTACCCTTCGATACTTTGCACATCGACCATTTTGGCCCCTTGCCGCTCACTAAATCGAAAAAGAAATATATTTTAGTGGTCGTTGACGCTTTCACTAAGTTTGTGAAACTTTATGCCACTCGCTCTACCGGAGCTAGGGAAGTATGTTTGGCCCTCAGGCAATACTTCTCGTATTATAGTCGACCGCGGCGAATCATTAGTGATCGTGGAACCTGTTTTACCTCTCGGGAATTTAAGAAGTTTTAGGAATCTTATGACATTGATCACGTGCTTAATGCGACTGCCTCATCCCAAGCTAATGGACAGGTTGAAAGAGTGAACCGTGTTCTCCGACCCATCTTGAGTAAACTTTGCAACTCTCCTGAGTTTGATGATTAGAATGTTCATCTTTCCCCTGCTGAACACGCACTCAACAACGTGACGCACGCTAATACGGGGTTCCCTCCATCTGTTCTCCTCTTTGGCATTGAGCAAGAGGATATCCCTTATACGGACGAATTGACTGAATATCTGAATTCCCACCATCGGGGTAACGAACGGGACTTGGAACGAGGCCTCGGACAACATCATTCGGTCACAACTTATAAATGAGGAGTACTTTAGGAAGCACCATAAATCTGCCCCCACATATCAGGTTGGTGATTACGTAGCCATACGAAATGTAGATAGCTCTCTCCCTAACAAGAAGTTTGTAGCCAGGTTCAGGGGACCTTATATTGTTCATAAAGTGTTGTCCAGTGACCGGTATGTCATCAGGGATGTCGAGGGCAATACTATTACGCAAATACCCTACGATGGGGTTCTTGAGGCCAATAAGCTTAGGAAATGGGCAGAACCAAATGTATCTGACCATGCTGAAGATTCTAGCGATGAGGATTCTTGCGATTAAATTGTATTTCAAATTGAGGGCAATTTGAGGTCAGGATAGGCCGAGCTGTAAACTCCTATATTTAACCACCTTGAAGTTATGTATACCACTAATGTAAACACCTCGGGTGAACCACACCTTAGTCTTAAGCATCTGGGATTATGACATATGTCAAAATAAAGCCACGAGGCAGAGGTCTTCTGCAACCGACCTCCGACCAGAACGGTCGCACAACCTAAGCTTCGGTCCGTGTTCTTCTTTTGTAACCGTGACTCTTTGTATTAACCTCTAATTGTTCAAGTCGTTAAAAACCTGTCTCGGTTTAGTGGTTTACACTCGGGAAAAATGTGGAAGCCTACCGAATTGCAGAAACGCACAACGTGTGTGATGATGGTGCGTGCCGGCCATACGAATGCCGAAATTCGGAAGGCGGCGATGTGTTCGCTGAACACCATAAAAACAATTCGCGTTCAGCTCGAGGAGTGTGGAGAAGATGTGGACAGTGTCATTTTACGTTAACAGCACAGCAGTCGGTCGGATTGTCTGCGGACCGACGCATTCGTGGCCGGATTGGAGCAGCGGGTGACGGCCGATCCCGGCGTCGGCATCCGGGCCCTGGCGCGAGACGTTGGCGTGGCCCCGAGCACCGTCAAGATGACGTTAAGTGAAGACCTGCGGTACACGTCGTACAAGCGACTTAGGGGACAGCTCATAACAGCAAAAACGCGCGAAAAGCGGCTTGCCAACGCTAAGCGCTTGCTGAGCTGGCTGAAGCACCCGGCGCAGCCAGGCACGTTGTGGTTCTTCTCTGACGAGAAGAACTTTTGTCAAGACCAGAAACACAACGTGCAGAACAACCGCTGGCTCGCTTACTGTGCTGCTGATGTGCCCCGTGTGCCGCAGACGAAGTTTCCGCAGACGGTGATAGTGTTCGGGTGCGTCTCGTCGGAGGGAGACGTGATGCCGCCTCACATCTTCCCCCAGGGCCTGCGGCTGAATGCTGACGGCTATATTGACCTGCTGGCCACCGTAGTGAAGCCGTGGATAGAGACGGTGGCCAATGGACGGCCGTACGTCTTCCAGCAGGATTCAGCACCATGCCATACGGCAAAAAAACACGGGAATGGCTAACTGCCAACTTTCACCAGTACACCAGCACCGACGTTTGGCCACCCAGCTCCCCTGACCTGAATCCAATGGATTACTTTGTGTGGGGCAAAGTTGAGCAGGACACCAACAGGGCGTCCTGCAATACTAAAGCGGAGCTGGTGGCCAAAATAACGGCCGTGTTTGCCGCCCTCTCCAGGGACATGGTTGTCCGGGCTTGCGCGCGGTTCCGGAAGAAAGAAGAAATTTGTAGAAATTTTTTTTTTTTTTAATGTTTAACATAAATTTTTAAAAATTATTTTCCTATTCCCTAAGGAACTGTCAAGTTTACCTCGAACTTGTAGTAGGTTCTACAAGTACCAGAAGTACAATGTCGTGATCGATGTGGACAGGGAATCGGCACAATGTCTAGAGGACCTCAAAAAGGTCAAAATAGGTTTTGACAGTTGTTCGATAAGCGCTTCTGTTCATGTATTGCGGTGTTTCCGGTGCGAGCAGTTTGGGCACAAGAGCACCGAGTGCAATAAGGAGGAAGCCTGCTCTAGGTGCAGTGGTGCCCACAGGACGTCGGAATGTAAGTCGTGTTGGCGGGTTCAAGGGGGAGCACGGAACATGCTGCTTTTAGTAGCGAGTGCCCCATATACAAAAAACAGGCATCAAAGATTGCTAAGCATTCCCAATAGCAGAGATTGCTGGGGATAGGACAGCGATATGACATCATGTATTGCAATGTCGCTGGCCTATCGTCAAGCTATGTTCTGTTACGCGACTCTGTAGAAAGGATGCAACCCGCGTTGGTCCTTCTATCTGAGACGCATATAACGGAGTATGAAACATATGATCAGTTTAGTATACCGGGGTACAGGGCCGTGTCCTGTTTGTCCCACTCACGACACACACGAGGGGTTGCAGTTTATGCTGGAAACTCGGTTGTCTTGAAGGTGATTCTAAACGAATCACTGGAAGGCAACTGGTTTTTGGGGTTTACTGTGACTCGGGGCATGGCGGCTGCAAACTATGGCGTTCTGTATCACTCACCTAGTTCGAGTGACTCACGATTTGTCGAAATTCTGGAGGACTGGTTAGACAGATTTCTAGATTTTGGCAAGCGTAATGTCTTGGTTGGTGACTTCAACATTGATTGGTTCAATGATGCGAGGTCCGAAAAATTGGAGAAGCTTATGGACTCGGTGTGCCTGAAGCAGAAGGTTAGTGCAGCTACTCGTATTACGAATAATTGATTTTTGACAGGACATTGATTGACCATGTGTACTGCAACACAGACTCAATTAGCGTGGTAACAGATGCTTGTGCAAAAATATCTGATCATGAAACTTTGCTTTTAAACTTGAATGATGAACGTTTCAGGACAGTTCAAAAACAAGTTAAATTCTGGAATGGGTACTCTAAAGAGGGTCTTTGTCAGGCGGTCACATTGGGACTACAGAGGGAAACTACAAATTTCCAGGAAGCTGCAGATCTATTGAAGTGCTATGAATAGTTTAGTTTATGAAAGGACCGTGGAGACTAGATACTCTGGCAGATGGTATACGTTGGCTCTGGAACGTCTAAAGCGGAAAAGAGACAAAGTGTATAAAACATTTGTTCGGACTAATCTGGCTTCACATTGGTGTGAGTACACTAAGCTACGAAACGAGTACAGTAGGTCTTTAAAAACTACTCGTGAGGAATACTTCAGTAGGGAAATTAGCAAGCATCAGGGTAATAGTAGGGAACTTTGGAAACTTCTTAAAAGCATGTTGAAACCAGACGAGAATACCGCTTCATGCGTGAAATTCGATAACTGTTTCGAGTCCGATGAGGCGGTGGTCGCAGAATGGTTCAACAACTTTTTTGTGAATAGCGTCACACTTGTTGATACTCCCAGGCATAGATTTTCTTTTCAACCAATAGACATGAGCAAGCTTCGGCAAGTTAGCACACCACGATGTGATAACGAATAAATTTAATTAAAATCAAGGCCGCGACCCTCGATCATATTTTTTGAGCATGAAAACAATTTAACGATCATTCGACCCTCGACGCCACTAATGACAGAAACGCGCATCCCAAATCTGGAGCTAATCGTTTCCGGCGTCCATGCAGTCGCAGCGTGCCCCGAATGCATGATTACCTCATGAACATAACTGATAGCAGCAATCAACAGTATAAAAGGTCTCCGCAGCAACGAATCAAACCAGTTGCAGTTCAACCCCGACACCAGCCGTCATCGCAGACTACTAGCATCGACGAAGACACCGATCAGTCGCACGGTCCCGATCTTCGTAAGAAGAATAAGTGATTGATTACAAGTGTAAGAACTGTAAACTCAATTGTGTGTTTAATAAAGGAAAAGAACGAAACAACAAGTTTCTTGTTTTTTTATCCCCTTTCCCGAGCGGACACACTTCTTAACTGGCAGATGTGTTTTGACCTGACCAAAACGGCAGGAATAGGAAATGTAAATGCAAAACCATTGCAGGATTGCTTTCATGTGGCTGGCGAGACGCTCCTGGACTTAATTAACCAATCGATGGAGAGGGGTGTTTTTCCGGATACATGGAAGGAGTCATTGGTTGTACCTATTCCAAAACTGACTGGAGCTATCAAGGCGGAAGAGTTCCGCCCCATCAACATGCTTCATACTGTTGAGAAGGTCCTGGAGGTTGTGATCAAGGACCAATTGGTGCAATACCTGGACCAAAACGGCCTGCTTGCCCGGGAGCATTCGGGATATCGGGAAGGACATTCCTGTGAAACCGGACTGAACCTGCTGCTTGCGAAGTGGAAGGGGTTGATGGATAGTGAGGAACCGATACTTGCCATCTTCTTGGATCTAAAACGGGCATTTGAAACAATATCGAGACCCTTGTTGCTCACAACACTTAGACGATTCGGTATTGATGGGAGGGAACTCAGTTGGTTCAGCGATTATCTGACAGGTAGAACCCAGAGAACAATTTTCAAAAAATCTGTTTCAGATCCTATTGAAAACACCCTTGGGGTTCCACAAGGAAGTGTTCTTGGACCAATTTTGTTTATCATGTACATAAATGACATGAAGCAGGTCTTACGTTCCTGCGAGATAAATCTTTTTGCTGATGACACAGTAATATTTATATCGCGAAAGGACGTCAAACAGGCAGAGTCCCTTTTGAATGCAGACTTGGTGGCTCTGGATGGCTGGTTGAAATACAAGAAACTCGCATTGAATGTTAGTAAAACACACTACATGGTAATGTCGAGGAGGGAGTGGATCGGCCAGCTTTCCATCGCCATCAACACGGAACCAATTGACCGAGTCTCCCAGGTCAAATATCTGGGAGTAATTCTTGACGATGGGCTTACATTCAGTGCACATATTGATGGGGTCATCGCTAAGGTGGCAAAGAAGTGTGGGGTGATAAGTAGACTGGGGAACAACCTAAATTTTTTTGGGAAAGTTCACCTCTACAAATCAATTATCTCACCGCATTTTGATTTTTGTCCATCAATATTGTTCCTCGGCAATCGGACACAGCTCAAAAGATTGCAAAAAGTGCAAAATAGGGTAATGAGGTTAGTGTTGTGTTGTAGTCGGTACACGCCGTCTGCTGTTATGCTGGATGTTCTGCAATGGATGTCGGTAGAGCAGCGGATAGTGTATCAGACTATGATACTAATATTCAAACTCCTGAGGGGCTTGTTACCGGGGTACCTTGGAGAGAGAGTAGTTAGGGGTTCTGACGTTCACCGGTACAACACTCGTAGGGCTCATGATCCCAGGACGTCGAACTTCTCTACAGTATTTGCCAGGAATTCACTATTTTGTAAAGGTATACAATGGTACAACAGCATGCCAAGAGAGATTGCCGAGGCTGCAAACGTTCGCGAGTTCAAGCGCTTGTGTGCCGTGTACGTAAAGCAGGTTGTAAAGTAGAACCCTGTAGAATGTGTAATGTCTCGTAGATGTGTATTGTCAAAATTTAATGTTTGTAAGCATTGCACTTGTCATCACGATCTCACAGATGATGATGATGAGATTTTTGTTTTGCAAATTTAAATGTAAATAAAAAAAAATGGAACAACATATCTTTGAGACACGCGCGCGTAAAAGTGGAAATTTGAAGTTGATCTTTCTGTAGGAACTGTATCGGTCGCTCTTGTGCAATCACGTGGCAGGCGCCTCGAATTCATCCATTGATGATTTTTTCGACGTGACCTATTGTTACACGGATAAGGTTTGCTTAATTTGCCAATCCTGGAAAGTGGTAACTCCCCTCCATATGTTGGATAAGGGAGATACCGGCTACACGAATAGGAGAGAGCATTTTTTGGCCGTGCACTCCGGAGAGCGGTTCCACGACTCCTGTCTTATGGAAGTTGTGCTAACCGCTGTACGCAAGGAAAAGAGAGCTGACCGGTCTTTTTCGTGAAGGGTCACTTTGATCCCACCACTTCGTGATTTGCTTTAAAGGTTAAACAAATATCTTATGATAACTCCGCCATTCTCAAACCTGTGTTGGGGTAAGAGGTGGGACTCATCATCATCATCATCATCATCATCATCATTATCGCTTATCGCGCGCAAGACGCATAGTTGAAAATGGATTCGGAATATTGGCATCTAGATTTAGGATCTTTCGCAAACCCATTAACACGAAGCCAGAAGTGACGAACAAAATAATTCGAACAGCTTGTGCCTTACACAATTGGTTGAGAATGACTAACAGTGCAAGTTATCTAAGTGATACTATCGATATCGAGGATATCGATTCAGGCATCACAACACCAGGGTCGTGGAGAAATGATATCCGACTAAATAATATTAGTCGTCAATATCAAGGAAACCACTCCTCTGCTGAAGTCAGGCAATTTCGAGACCAAATTGCGGATTATTTTTGTGGGGAAGGAGCTGTTCCCCGGCAGGATAGAATTATATGTTAATGCAACTCTATAGTATTAGATCTTTTTTCTTATTAATTCATATAAAATGAAAATGTGTTTAAACATTTTCGTGGAAATCCTCGCGTTGCCAGCTTCGTACGAGTGACTCTAACTGCTTAAGCCACGGGATATTTGATATATATGACTGCGCTGATGATCCGGATGGAGCTTCCATTTTTTTCTGCTCTGCGGTGTACGCGGCTCGCAGGCTCTTTATTTTTTTCTTGGCATCCTCGACGCCGAATCCCGGTATCGCTAAACCAGACACCATCTGCTCCCAAGCCTTGCTTCTGGCTAGCCTATTTTGATACAACGGTGATTTCGCGTTGTAGAGGCACGGGTGTTTCGAGAGTTCCTCTATGTAACGGACAGTTTGTTCCGAGGTGAATTTAATTCCGTATTGCTCTGTAATTATACATGAAAACATGTGTTAGAAATGTATTATAGTTTACAAAGTTACTTTAAACATATAAATACCTTCAATAATACTCACCCTTCTGCATCGTTGATTGAAAACTGGAAAATTTACTGCCGGAAGCTGGTGACACAACGAGTACGATGATGGCCGCAGAACGATGAGACTCGGAATGTAATGAAATGGAAAATAGATATATTCAGCCGGGGTTAACAATAGATTGAAAAACTAAATGTATGAACTACAAACTACTGACCTGCAAACGATTGAGAACAGCCAATCAATCCTTGGTATAGTTGGTTCCGCATCATTCGGACATATATTAACCCATAACACTATTTTACACTTCACAATACACTCCTACCGGCTGGAGCTGCTGATCCCTTCTTACCGGCTAAGAAAATATCGACAGCTGCCACACAAAATATTAAAATTTTAACCATATTCTAAACCCACTTCATTTGCAAAGGCTCATTTGCCTGTCCTAAACAAATCACGCAATTGACACTGTATATGTTTGACAAACCGTAATTACACGAGCTGTCAACCAACACATCCACCTACTTGCCTGCAAAAATAGACTCGGTTCTATTCAAGTGGCAAGTAGGTACTTAGACTGTTTTGGAAAGTATTTTACTTGTTTTTAAAGAAAAAATATAGAATTTAATGAAAAATTTGTATTTTTCAAAATACTATACAGAACGTATCAAATTACAGATAAAATATGAAACAACTTGAAGTTCGACATCTTGCCAAACAAAAAGTGCGCGGAGTTGCGTAAGTTCAAAGGCATGATATTATAGCCTGATATGTATTCTTTAAAGTCATGAGAAGTTTACCTGCGGGAAGGCGCAGATTCGAAAGTTATTTAACTTTTTATTTTGAACCTTCATGAGATGGACACTGGATGCCTACATCGTGAAACGTACTATTGTACGCGTACACAGGTTGAAGTAGTCAACCCGTAATATGCAAAGACTATAAACAGAAACCTACAAATAAATCTAAAATCATATTCAGATATAAAAAGACTCTAAAACTGAAAAAGATCCGCAAAACGAATTACTGCATTATGAATCAACTTGAGTGGTGCCCATTTCGCAGCGGTAGCATGAGGGAACACCACGCCACGGGTGTGGGATCGGAGAGAGGTCTTGCCCCACTAGGGGATGTCGTGCCACATCAAAAAACCATAAAATAATTTTAATTAAAAAAAAAGTATTTTATTATTTTCATATTTTTGTAAAGTACAAGAAAATAAAATAAACCAATTTATAAATCATAATAAATGACTCAATATGACAATAACATTTTTACGTAACAATATTTTTTTGATGAGATTATATAGATTTTGACCGTTTAGCATTACGTAACAATAGCTTCAGTAGAATGTACTTAATAGCTAGCCACCACAGCATATAGCGCCCCTTGTGGGATTGGCTGGAATTACTCTTTTGTGTATACAGTTATAACTGGTACAGTCGACTCTCGCTAATTCAAACGTTCGATAATGCGAAACTCTCGATAATTCGAAGCATATCAGCAGTCCCTTGGAAAACTCTCACTATTTCGAATAAAAACAATACGATTTGATACACTCGATAAAGCGAAGTAAAATTCGAAGCTAGGTTGCTCTCTTCACGCGGTAATTCGAAGCAGTATCTACTACTACTACTACTCAACTCGCAACAATTCGAAGTTCTGAGCAAGTTGAAACGTGATAGAACTAGAGTTGTGTAAATCGGATTCAGATTCATGAATCTGAATGAATCTCTGCCTTATAAGGGATTCATGAATCTTTCGCCGCGAGATTCATGAATCCCAAAGACACACCAAATGGTGTAAAGTCACCAACCAAAAGTCGGTTGAGGGACCACCTTTTTTTTTTTTTTTTTTTTGGTCTCATTGTCCACGCCTATGACAGAATCGGGGAGATTCATGACAGAACCATGAAAGATTCATGAAGATTCATTAAGGTTTCGAAAAATTCATTAAGCTTTGAATATTCGAATCCGCAAAGATTCATGAATCCATCTGAATGAATCTTAGGTAAAAGATTCATATGAATGAATCTCACCAAAAGATTCATTAAGCTCAACACTAGATAGAACGCGTCACATTGCGGGTTCCCTGTAACACTGTTGAACGGGGACGAAGATTTTCGTCCGAATTAGACTACATGGTGTAGAGTCTACACTGTGGACGGACATATTTGGGGCACACATGCTATGTAGTAAGGTGCACAAAGAATAGTGAAGAAAAAAAAGTTAGCGAAAACGGTGGGTAAAGGTATCGCGTAAATCAATACACGCATACTTATTTCCAGTTCATAACTCAGCAACCGTAGCCGCTTATTTCCTACCACTCTTGATAATTCGAACTCCCGATAAATCGAACTTTTTTCTGGGTCCCTCCAACTTCGAATTATCGAGAATCGACTGTATAACGGGTAGTATCAGGTGTGACCCGAGTATATGCCATCTACTCTCCGTCAGCACCTGTCACTAGAGATCAGGAAGACAGACGGTCTCTTCGAACTGGATCGTCTAGTTGGTTAGGAGTATCCAACGGTACGAATTCGAATTCCGAAAAAACGTTGCTGTCGATCATGGAGCGCTCCACGGCCGTCTCAAACGACACGCGAGTCACCACATGATCTTGCATCAACCTATCCATTTTCTCTTCAAGTCGCGAAAATCGTGACCCGTCGATGGAGATTGGATGGTTGACACGCGCAACGTCGTTTCCTTGACAGAGACACTACGCAGCTGGTAGGATCGAGGAAAAACTGGCTAAGCCCAAATCTTTCGCGGCAGGTGGTGCACTTAACCTTTTCGGCGGTTCCGGTATATGGTCAAAAATACTTTCATCATTATCAAATTCATCTAGTTTTACATGGTTTACTACTACACTGCGTCCCAAAATGATAGCCTTACCGAGTTTTTTCTGTGCAGGGCGAATACCGAGCATATAATTTTTTTCAGAAAAACACACAAATATTTGTAAGTATACAACGACTACTTGCATAAATATTGTTAAAGAAAACGAGAGAATAATCCCTTTTGTACAAAGAAACTAAAATCAGTGGTGTCCCAAAATGCTAGCCTCACTTAGGATTTTGAGTAAATTATCCACAAAAATAGCATAAAAGGATTCAAAAGCCATGATTTAGTAATCCGTGGGTCTTCCATTACGATTTATTGATTGGAAAATTATGATCCGTAATGTCCTATATGGTCTCGTAATGTCTCCCATCTTCATAAATCTCTTGAACTAGCCTTCCACAAACATTTTCTATTGGATTAAGGTCTGGGGAAACGGCTGGCTAAGACATTGTTTTGATACTCGACCGTGCAAGGTGAGTTCTTGTTGTCTTGCCTGCGTGCACGGCAGCATTATCTTGCTGAAAAATGATTTGTTGAGTGTTCTGGTTTTTCAGATAAGGCTTCAAATGGTTGTCCAGGATGTCAATTAACATATCGCTGTTCATACGTAATGCTATCATCGCCAATTCGCTTCTACTAAGACCACTGAACGCAGCCCAAGTCATAACGGAATCTCCTTCAAAATTGCCACGAGAGAAAAATCGTGCTAACGTCTCAAATCTTGCCAGTAATGGATGTAACCATCCGGTCCATTAATAGTGAACTTTTTTTCATCCCTTTAATCCACCTAACATAAATTAATAATTTAAAATCTGAACAAGACTGCAAACGGACAGTTTACGTTTCTCCACACATTCTTCCATGTCATATGTTCTGTAGCAAACTAAAATCTAGCGACTTTTTGGTGAAGTTTGAGGGCAGAAACTTTCTTCATGGACAAATGGTTTTTTGTACTGCGGCAACTTTTGGCAGAAATGAAAGCAACTTAAAAACTTCTCCGTTTATCACGCGAGGAAAGATTTTGAAGACGACCAGGAGACTTCTGAAGCCCATATTAACTGGGATCTTTTACATAATCGTCAATAACATTTGTGGACCTATTTATTAGTACACCAATTTCACGATTCGACTTGCCATTCAAACGATAAGCATCAATTTGACTTTTTCACGTTCCGAGAGTTGTTTTTCGCGGCCAATGCTCAAATTGAAATAAAAATTAAAGGAACATAACTTGCACATTGTTTTTGCCAACTGATAAAGTGGCTAGGAACTGAGTTGCTTTGTTAAGTTGAGCGATTTTTGAAGTGAGGCTATCATTATGGGACACTCAATTTTTTTCATTTTTGACCTAAATCTTATTATAAAATAGTTGTCTGATGAATAAGAACTGAAACACAATTCTTTTGTAGTAAGAAATATGTTTCTGTCGTTTATTTTACCTTGCGATCATTTAAAATAGTATATGAATAAAAAAACTAGGTGAGGCTATCGTTTTGGGACGCAGTGTATATCCAGGAGAGTCAACATTTTCGTTTCTTTCCCTCCCATCGTTGATTTTGGAAAACGCTGCAGTTCCTGAATATCAGCTTTATAATCAGTGTACAGCTCAACGACGTTCTGTGTAAGCTTGAGTTGAATGTGTGGGAAATCATTGTTGCTGTAAGCACATCGAAAGAATGTTTTATTTACCATTTATATTCTATTATGCACAGTTGATAGAATAACGACATGTGTACCTGGAAAACGAATATTTCGCTATATCCGCAAAAAGTACCCGTACGACTTGAATTTCATCATAACCATTGACACGACATTCAAAGGTCAGGCATTGTGTATGGATGTTCCATTCTGTGATGAAACTCCCGGAGCCCAGTGAAGGAACATTTCTTTATCATTTATCACAACACTCAACGGATGTATTACATCATGTGATGCTCGTCAACACTTACCGCTGCAGGTTGTAAATTAGTGTCGTCAATAGTACCATTGTTAACAGCAAGCAAGTACAATTTTGCTCCTGGTATATGATTCGCAAAGCACCGCACGCGATGCAATATAAAGGATAGTGGGATGAAATCAACCTACTTTTTAGTTTTCCCAAGCAAGCAATACCTCTGCAGTGCGTGTCTTATTCCATTCCATTAAATCTAACAGCGTTTGGTCACCATTTTTAGCAAGAACGAGCCACACATCATTAATGATTTCTCCCATGCACTCGATCGCTAACGAAGCAATATAGTTCATCAAAAGTTCAATAAAAACCATCATTACACGCCCACTAACACTTTGCCCGTAGAAATCACGAAGAGTGGTTTTAAAGAACGATTGAAAGAAAGGAATATTTATTTTGGGTAAGGTCATAGTTCAAATAGTTTTGTTTTTTTACTCACAGCTTTTTGTTTATTGTTTACTAGCTGATAAACCCGATTTCATCCGGGTAGAAATTAATGTCAAACTGAAGAGTGTTTGCATTAAGTTTCAGTTTTCAGTTTAACAATCTTAAATTTAGCTATGTGCTGAACATTTTAGTATTACCTTTATTCGACGAGAGCATGTAAATATACATTTTGACATCTAACGGTCATTTGTGTAAAACATTTGAATGTGCGGTGAACAGCGCCGCCATTGCAAGGTTGCCAAACAACCGCAAGTTTGCAACCGGTTGGCAGCCGCCACAATTCGCTTCGATGATTCCCCTCAGCGATTGGTTCTCGCCACTATATGCTTGTAAGCCGCAATTGAGCAGGTGTATGAATTCACCGCAGCTTTTGGATGGTTCAATTAACCGGTTGAAACTAGCAATTGTATAACTGAAAATGATGTATCATTATACGGCATTTAGCGAAAAACAATAGTACAGGTCTGAAACTTGCACAACTTGATTGTTACTGTTCACTAATACTACTAAAAATATTAGTTTCCGGCTGACGCCACTAGAGGCGCCACAGTAGCGCGCTTTCTTTGGCTCAATTTACTATGAGACAGGCTTTATGAAAAGTGACTTCCTAGAAAATCTGAACTTCAACTATAATAACAAGTGTGAAATGAGTAGTATGTACTTTATAAATCAACTTGTTCTGCATAGGAGATAAGTAAATAAGTTAGACTAGGTTAAGATTAAGGTTAACACGTTGACTGCCAAGCCTTTTTCAACTCATTTCACCGTCAGGCCTAGAAAATCGCTTCAGAGAGGGAGTCGCTTACTCATATGTATTTGTGGGAAGCGCTTCGCTAATTGATAACCTACTCACATGGATTGCAATATTATTCTCTATTTTATTATTTTATTATTTTATAAATTATTATACTTTTAAACGAAGTAACAGCATGGACCGGTCGAAAGCTCGCGCTAATGTAAAAAAAGTTACTACATATAGTGCAAGTTGCCTGAACCAATCCCTGATGTGTTTAATTTGTTTCAACATTGTACACAAGAATTTATTTTGTAATAAACTTAATAGCGAATAAATTTTGTGAACTAATCAAACTTATTTCTTTATTCAATGCAAACCATTTTGAGCATATAACACAGACAAACAGTAGCATGTTCATGGTATTAGTGTCTTTCGCACGCGAGAGAGCAAGCAGTTTCGCTGTCACCCAAAAAGTGGGTGACATGGCCTGGAGAGAAATGTTACTGTCACAAAAATTGGGTGACATGGCAGTCAAAGTGTTAAGAAATGTAATTATTAAATTTTTTTTTTCTTTTGGCTGAGGGTTTTTTCAAATTTTTCTCCCGCGTTTCGGAATTCAATGGTTATCAATTTCAAAATTAACGTGGAAAACAACAAGTGAACCCGATACAACTACAAGTGAACCCGGTACAACTAAAAATAGCTGCAGAGTTACGGGATCTTTAGCGAGATGGGTTCGAACACCAGCTTATTCACCATCGACTTCGGTGGGCAACGGGAAACAACCGAGATCATCGTCGTGATGCTTCGATGGGGAGGTAAACTTTAACGAACGCTTAGCTATTGCCCGTGCCTTTTATGCAAATTTGGAAGCCATCGAATGCTAACCGCCGTCGTTTGTGCTGCTCAGGTCGAGCTGGGCCTGCTCGGCGGTGCTGGTGACAAGGACGGATCCCGGATCCCGCTGGGAGACGTTCTCCACCATTTGCGCCAGACTCTGGAGGAAGGCCAGCTTCTGATCCTCCCGGGCGTTGGGCATGTTGAACAACAACAGTTAGACCGGTCGTCAACAAAGCTGGTTTATTCCCGTATCGTGTTTCGGTGCTGTTTACGTTTCTTTTCGTGATCAAAGGCATAATTAACCTCACGCGTCTGACTTTCAACTGTGGTGTGTTGCCTTATCGTTGTATTTCGGCTGCTGTTTTTTGAGAGGGTTGTGGTGCGCTTCATTAAGCCAGTTTACTCAAAATGGTGGCTCTTTGCTCGTCGTGTGCGTCCGAGGTGGAACCCAGTGATGCTTTGATCAGTTGCTGCTACTGCGAGGCTCCCTTTCACTTCAAGTGCATCCGTTTACCTGATGCGCTCTTAAATGAGGTGAACCAGCGCATAGACTTGCATTGGAGCTGCACCGGTTATACTACTGTACTTAAAAATTCCCGATCAAGGGCGGTAAAAGAAGCCAGTCTCCTTGTCGGCTTTCAAGCAGCTCTTTCGTCCACGGTGGACACCATAAAGGCAGTAATTCTTGAGCCATTGAAGTCGGAGATTCGCAATGCATTGTCGGCCCAACACTCCAGTTCAGTTAGCAGCCGAGCGGCCGGTGTGCATCGCCCAATGTTTCCTGTCCCTAAACGACGCAGAACTTTTGCCGAGGTCTTTGAACCTCAAACGCTCGTGCCTGCTGTTACCAATACCGACACACCCAATCTGATGCAAAACAACTCAACCAGTCGTCACGCCCGCCATGATTATATTACGGGTACAAATACAGCGTCATCTCCAACGTTAGCATCTGTAGTACGTCACTGCTGGATTCATCTATCAGGCCCTTCAAAACACAACAACAGCCAATCAAGTGTCTACATCAATAGAACTCTGCTGCTTGCTGCCCGATGTCCGCTCCGCACCGAGTCGTTCCTGCTACGTGCAGATCCTTGAGCTGCGTGCCTCCTCGTGGCTCCTTGTGTGGCGTACCTCCTCGTGTCGCACCGCAGTGAGCCTCCTTGTGCTGCCGCACCTTCAGAGCCTGCTGCTTGCCGCCTGATATCCGCGCAGAGTCGTTCCTGCTCCGTGCCACTCCGTACATCTTCGGATTAGATCTGCTATCTGCGCGGTCGACTCTGAACGACGCAGGCATCAAGATCCCGGTGAACAAGCAGTATGAACAAACATCATGCTCACCGACGGAAGCTGCACCCAGGACATCGGTGTCTTCGTGATACCCGGTCTCACTGACCAACCTGCCCGCATCATTGGACCAGCAGAGTTGGACTTACCAGACGTGGTAAGTCACAGATGCGAAGTTCCATCATTCTGGAACAATCGACCATCCTGGGTGCCAAAATATACTTCAATGCTTTGAGTCAAGGCTTCATTGCCTACCAAAGAGCTGACACTCCAAAATTCCAAAATCGGATGGCTAATTGGAGGGATACTACGTGACACGACCTCAGAAAACTTGTACGACCAGAGCTGCCTAGTTACGAGCGTTGATGACCTAAAGGAGTGTCTGGAACGATTCTGGACAATCGAAGAACTCCCAAATGACGCTTCCGACTACACAGCCTGGAAACTACACGAAAGCGAATCGCACTTTAAGGACCATACCTCCATCGAGGACGATGGTCGGTACATTGGCTCCCCACGGGGGGAGCTGAATCAACTGGAGCAAGCGAAACGCCGCTTGTTCGTGCTAGAAAGTCATATTTCTAGCGACCAACCCACCTACGTTGAAGATAGGAAGTTCATGCGCGAGTATCGAGATATGAGCTTCCTAGGGTATGCTACGTGATCCCTTATTCCTGCGTGGAAAAGGCGAACCCAACCACCGCGAAACTACGTTGGTGTTGGACGCCAGTGCGAAATCAACGACGAGATTCTCGCTGAACGAGCTCCAAGCCGTGGGATCCGTGACCCAGCTGGACTTATTTCGAATATGGCTAGATTTTCGCACTCAAACAGTGGTGGCGACCCCTGGCATCGTATAGATGTACCGGCAAATGTGGGCATCCTTTACCGCGTCAAGCCAAATGATACGGTGCAACTGATCTGACTCCTCACCGTTACGTACGGCTAGGCTGCTTCGTCTTATTTGGCCTACAAGGCGCTATTCAAAGCCGGGAAAGAAGTGCGCACTTCCGATGCAAGGGTAGCTGACGCCATCCAATCATCGTTCTACGTGGACAACCTTTCGTTGGGCGAGTCGACTCCTGAGCAGCTACGTGAGCTAATGACAGGCGTCGAACGAGCACTCAACATACGCGGGATGCCACTACGAAAGTGGGCATCTATCTCATCAGAGATCACCAGTGATAGTCACTGGAAAGATTCAGCTACAAGATCTCTGGCGAGATGGTTTCGGACGGGACGAAGCCGCATCATTTCACGTGCTTCGGCGACGCATCTACGAAAGCTCATGGACGCGCCACTTACCTTGGCTTTCTGGACGACGAAGGAAACCCGCAATCCTGGTTGATGTGCTCCAGGTCGCGACTGGCACCCATCGAAGAGGTGACCTTGCCGCGACTCGATTTGCAAGGAGCAATGCTTCTAGCTCGACTCTATGCCAAAATAAAGGACGCCATTGGCACCCGGATAAGCCAAACCCGTTGGTGGACTGACTCTCAGGTGGTATCTACGTGGATACGTTCCGACAACACCAAGTGGGGAGTGTACGTTAAGAACCGGGTGGAGAAAATTCACGCTGCCACGAATCGACTGGATTGGAGCTACGTGCCGACGAAACTCAACCCACCCGACATCGTGTCCAGAGGTCTTCCTGCCAACAAGCTCATAAACAGCGAGACGGCGAGTTTTGGCTGAACGGACCGAGTTTTATAAATACCGACGAAAGGCCAATCATGCCTCAACTCAACTACGTGACTGCATTGGAGGAGGCTTTCGATGCTCCTCTATTGCTGACAGGCATGATGGGTAACGATTGTGATCACTTGTTATCCCAATAACAAGACGATATTTCGCGTGGCTCAGTAGAGCAATCTTCAACCCACGCGCACCCGTATCCTCCGTGGAAAAATCGGGGCCCCTTCAGCTAGACGATTTGGAGTGCGGACTCCAACTAATACTACGTGTGATGGAAGCTACGTGCTTTTCAAATGAGGTCAAGGAGAGGCAAGACTCCGGGTCAGTTGCTCCCAAAGGTCCCCTGCAATACCTCAAACCAGCAGTTAAGGATAAGGTGAGCTAAGGTGACGAAGCCAAGACACCTTTCCCAGTGTCCAAAGTCGCATCACTTCTCCCGTGTTATAATCCGCCTTCACACAAGCATAACTTCCATGCGGGAACTGAGCGCGTGCGCGACAGCCATGAGCTTGTCATGGCTGAATTCCACGCGAGATTCTGGATGCGAGACCTGCGGAGAACAGTCGTCAGGGTAACCTCGAAATTTGTAATTTGTGCCCGAGCTCGCCCAAGACAATACTCCCAGCAGATGGGACAACTGTTGTCTACTCGTGTCAACGTTTCCCCTGCCTTCACCAACATCGGTGTGGACCTTTGTGGACCCTTTCGAAGTCGTTTCGAATTCTCGATCAAACAAACGTAGAACGGTCTACGTTTGTATCTTCGTGTGTTTCACTACCAAAGCCACACATTTGGAGGTAGTGGAAGATCCGCCAACATCGGCATTCATCTCGGCTTTACTGCGATTCGTGTCGCTACGTGGACACGATCTACTCGGACAACGGCCGCAACTTCGTGCGAGCGGCCAGATAATTGAGTCTGCTTCGCAAGACTCACAACAATCGGGAATTCAACTCATTCACCACTCCTGCCCCGGTTGGAAACGATAACACGGACGGTGTCAAAACTCGCTGGAAGCGAGCCCAAAAAACTAGCGCAGCAATTCTGGTCCCGTTGGCGAGCTGAGTACCTTGCTCAGCTGCGTTGTAGTGCGAAGTGGACGAAACGCACTGCAAACTTACAGACGGACCAGATCGTGCTAGTCGGTGATGACAACTTACCCGTTGGACGATGGCCTATGGGCCTGGTCGTCAAAACCTACGTGGGACCCGACGGCGTCGTACGTGTCGCTGACATACGAACAAGCAGCGGCATCTACAAGCGCAACGTGAGGCTGTTGGCCCCCCTCCCGGTTGAGGCCGCTGAAACGGAACTATCCAAGGAGCATTCGGACGCACCTGACTCTTCCACACCCGACGCAGCGCCAAACGAACAACTTGAGGGAGCAGCAGCGCAGTGTCCTCCTGACTCGACTCCTGGCTACGTGCCGCCGATGACCCCAGAGCTTGAGGACGACCCTCCACCTACGTGCGGAATTTGCGACGGTCGCCTGCGTCCCAAAGGGGGGAGGAATGGTTGTGAGAATTAATTGTTTCACGCGGAAACAATTATGTCCTCCGCGCGATCATCAAATATGCAAATCCCCTCCACGACCCGGAAGATCGTGTGACGTGCCAGATCGCGTGCTGGAATGTCAGCTTATCACCGCGTGCTGGTACCTCACAGGAGAGAGTGCGTGGGAGAGCTTTCGCTACGAGCAACTCTCCCACGCGTAGGGAAGTGGAGGGGAGCGGTCATACGATAAAACTGTCGATCAACGGATCGACAGGTCTTTTTTCTGCTTTGATTTAGAGGTGAAAGAGGCCACCCGGCTCAAAGCCTCTCAAAAAACATACTAACTACTACTACTTTTCTGCTTTCACCTGCCTTCGGTAAGCTTCAGTCATCAATTCATTCTGTGCAAGTAAAGAATCTACTGCTACGTGCAAATTCCGTGCAAGTAAAGAATCTACTGCTACGTGCAAAATCCGTGTAAATAAAGGTGTATTCAGTCATTTTAGTTCGCGTTTTAACGTAGTGAATTCAACGCGTAAATTTCGTTGTGAAATTCGAAACCCGCAGCTTCGTGTGAAAACACACTTCTTTTTACTGACTCATTCTTGACAGGACTGGCGCGACTTTTATAGGATGAACAACTCCAGACAGCGCAAGCTTGCGGGAACCCACCCTTCCACCAAGGTAAGAATGCCCACAACAATGTTTACTCTAATTTTTCGTCAAGTGCGAAACTGAATTATTCTCAAAACTGTATCTCAACAGAACCTCGCTTGAATACTACGCAAGATACATTTACACCGAGAACGCAAGCAGTTTTCGTCAACCGTATAACAATCTAACCGATGCGTCAAGATGTACCTTAAAAACGAAAACGAAGGAAATCCAAAAGCATTATTTCAACGAACTTCGAAATTTTTAGGATTTGCTCCCAAAGCAGAAGCGAAAGGTGTTTCTACGATACCTGGAGCTAAAGGCTAAGGAGCCAATCGAGTTTCAAACTTTCATGCTCAAAAGGTTTGTAAATTGGTCTTTACTGTTTTCTATTTTAATTATCAAATTCGATTGAAATACCATATGACATTCTCATAATCCTTGTTATTTGAAATAATTTTAGAAATGATGAAGCCAAACTGGTTCAAGAAAAAGTATCAGAATCACCTTATGAAGATTTCGGTTTCAACGCAAAGGAAGTTTCCGCTAAAGAAGACCTCGCCTTCTCAGCCTCAGGAAATCCATTTCCGCCAGAGGGTGAAACTCCGCCATTGATTACGGCTGAAAGAAAGCAGCCGAAATCAATTCTTAAGCGGAAGCATGATGTTGCTGCTTCGGATATGGCGATGTTACCGAAAAAAAAGGTAACATTTCAGTTGTCGTAGAGGTAAATAACTCTTCAGTATCTAATGTTATCATGCATGTTAATTTGAAAAGAAAATTATGGTTTAATGGGCTTGAGACTTATGCCAGATATGCTGTGGATGAGTCCCGTTTGAGAAATTTTTAAGTTTTGGATTTTAGTTAGAATGTTTCAGTTAAATCAACAATTTTTTGAATGACAATTACATTTTAGTTTCTTTTTATTTTTCTTCGTAGGGAAAGCAAACAAAAACGACAATCAGGAGTTTTGGTGAAGCGAAAAATTACACCAACGTAGGTTTATTTACTTCAAAAGTTTTTAAATATTATGTGAATTTAACTATAAACAATGCTTTTTTTTCAATGTTTTTCAGAGAAATTTCAGAGTTTCACAAGAAGTACCTCTTTTTTGGGAAACCAGAAGATCATGAAGTGGCCTACGCACAATATTCCAGTGAATGCAAAGCGGCGATTGAGGAATTCCTTCAGAATTAGCAGGCTAACCAATGAGCAGGCTACTTCCTCGTGAATGTGTACGCGGGGCCTGGCACACCTGTCTCGTGTGCAGCGACATCAGCTCACTGATCAGAAGCAACTCCAACAATTAACAGGACCCGCATGTACTGACAGTCTATGCTACGTTACGGCGGGCAACATAGCAGCACCCGGTTGGGCTGAAACGGCGGACAACGTTTTCAACATGTGTAGGCGATGTAAGTCGTTTGATAAAAATCTCGTAAAGGAAATCAATCAGCGAAAATTTATAGTGGAGAATCACTTGGCCAACCTCCCTCCGGCTGTAAGCTGGCAAAAGTTTTAAAGTTGTCCAAGGCAGCGGTTAACCGCACTTTGAAAACGTTTCGGACGACGCTGTCCGTATAGCGGAAGAAACGACTTATTAAGAAGATGGGCACCCGAGAACGCCAGCTGAGGGTAAAAGTGCTGTGAATCGTAAAGGCCATCCCTGGCATCAGCCGGCAAGATGTGTCCAAACGGTGGAGTGCGGCGCACGAGACGGTGCGCAGAATAACGCAGCTTCGAATCATCGAGGCATCCCAATAGGCTGCTCAAACAAAATACCATCGCACAGAAGAGGGCCCGGCTACTATACGACCAGCTGCTCACCAAGCACAAAAGATTAAGAATTAAGCGCATCCTTGAGACAGTGAAGGATTATGCGCAAAAACTATTCCTGCAGGAGGTGGAAAAATTCATTGACAGCCTTCCTAATCATTCTAGACAGGAAAACATACATTATTTGAAAGAAACGCTGATTCGCGAAAGGAATGGCAATGAACTGTAAGACAAGTTGTTTGGCCAAAATGCTGATGAATATTTTTTTAAAAACATTTCTTTTTACTGACTCACTCTTGACAGGACTGGCGCGACTTTTATACGAAGAACAACTCCAGACAGCGCAAGCTTGCGGGAACCCACCCTTCCACCAAGGTAAGAATGCCCACAACAATGTTTACTCTAATTTTTCGTCAAGTGCGAAACTGAATCATTCTCAAAATTGTATTTAAACAGAACCTCGCTTGAATACTACGCAAGATACATTTACACCGTGAACGCAAGCAGTTTTCGTCAACCGTATAACAATCTAACCGATGCGTCAAGATGTACCTTAAAAACGAAAACGAAGGAAATCCAAAAGCATTATTTCAACGAACTTCGAATTTTTTTGGATTTGCTCCCAAAGCAGAAGCGAAAGGTGTATCTACGATACCTGGAGCTAAAGACTAAGGAGCCAATCGAGATTTAAACTTTCATGCGCAAAAGGTTTGTAAATTGGTCTTTACTGTTTTCTATTTTAATTATCAAATTCGATTGAACATTCGATTGACATTCTCAAAATCCTTGTTATTTCAAATAATTTTAGAAATGATGAAGCCAAACTGGTTCAAGAAGAAGCATCAGAATCACCTTATGAAGATTTCGGTTTCAACGCAAAGGAAGTTTCCGCTAAAGAAGACCTCGCCTTCTCAGCCTCAGGAAATCCATTTCCACCAGAGGGTGAAACTCCGCCATTGATTACGGCTGAAAGAAAGCAGCCGAAATCAATTCTTAAGCGGAAACATGATGTTGCTGCTTCGGAAATGGCGATGTTACCGAAAAAAAAGGTAACATTCCAGTTGTCGGAAAGGTAAATAACTCTTCAGTATCTAATGTTATCATGCATGTTAGTTTGAAAAGAAAATTATGGTTTAATGGGCTTGAGACTTATGCCAGATATGCTGTGGATGAGTCCCGTTTGAGAAATTTTTAAGTTTTGGATTTTAGTTAGAATGTTTCAGTTAAATCAACAATTTTTTGAATGACAATTACATTTTAGTTTCTTTTTATTTTTCTTCGTAGGGAAAGCAAACAAAAACGACAATCAGGAGTTTTGGTGAAGCGAAAAATTACACCAACGTAGGTTTATTTTCTTCAAAAGTTTTTAAATATTATGTGAATTTAACTATAAACAATGCTTTTTTTCAATGTTTTTCAGAGAAATTTCAGAGTTTCACAAGAAGTACCTCTTTTTTGGGGAACCTGAAGATCATGAAGTGGCCTACGCACAATATTCCAGTGAATGCAAAGCGGCGATTGAGGAAATCCTGCAGAATTAGCAATGTTGCATGCCGTCATGCATTCGGAGGGGAAAATGAATATTGAGAAAATAGTCTTACCTTATCTACAACTTTGGCCAAAACGCAAGGTAAATAGGCATGGTGAGCAAAAGGCAAGGTAAATATGCATGGTAAACTGCCGTATACCCAAAAACTCACTTTTCGTACGAGCTAGCGAAAAGCAATGTTCGGCACGAATGTGTATCGCCACGAGGCCTATCTTTCGTCCATGTACGGCATTTCGATCCGAGGTACGCAAATGTGACAAAAAGTGTGCAAAAAATGCGCCACCGCGTGTAATTCCCCGACCGGCATGACCCACTAGTCAATTTAACCGTTACCATACAAGTTTACCCACCACCGATCCCTCTTGGCCCATACTTCGGTCTTTGCACACAAGATATCGAGTATGCCATCTCTTTTTAGCGTGTAGCTCGTAATCATCTGTATAAATCAACGTTATGTTGGATCCAACCCGGGTGGTATAAACGTAACTTCCCGTGTTTGGACACAGCGATTCAAAAATGTGTCTGTGTTAGTGGAACCGCGCGTGGAAAGAAAGCCAGTGAGCAAATGACAAGTTCGAGAAGCCGAATCAGTATCACAACAAGAAGTGAGTTGAACACACGCGAAAGCAAAGCTAATCGTGGTAATTGTTTTAGTTTCTGCGGATCTGTAATTTCTTTTAGTGATTCCAGAACATTGTTATCTTCAGTTCGATGGAGACACTCAACTGTAAAAAGTAAGGAAAGCAGCATCTCAGGAAACCGACAAAGCGACCGGGGAAACTACATCCGCGGCAGCAAAGTCGGAGTCGAAAGTTCCGACGCAATCGGTGTCGCCAATCCTGGCCTTGTTAAAAAGGGTAAGCACAAGCATGCCGATATTCATTTCGTACCAGTTGCAGCGTAATGAAATCTCACTCCAGTTTTAGACAATTACAACCAAATCGACCCGCCGGATAGACGAGTGCTTGTCTGCGATGGCTTATTGTGGTGCCTATCGCGAACGCAAGACTTCAGTCCATATCGATCGGTACAACCAACATGATACACCACTTAGCGAGATACGTAGATGCTTATTTAAAAAAATCATAGATGAGGGCAGACACCGCCGATGTTGGCCCCGTTGAGCCGGTTTTCAGTACCGTAAAAAAACACAAAACCAAGCTATGCTCAGGCAGCATCAAACCAATCTCGCAAAACAAAACAGATTTGGAAACGTTATGCGGAGCCCAACAACATACCATCGAGAGCGAGAAAATCCGATGCTTTTACAGCAAAATCATGTGTTAGGGCAAACATCACCGATGTTGGCCCCGTTGAGCCGGTTTTCAATACCGTAAAAAACACAAAACCAAGCTATGCTCAGGCTGCATCAAACCAATCTCGCAAAACAAAACAGTTTTGGAAACGTTATGCGGAGCCCAACAACATACCATCGAGAGCGAGAAAATCCGATGCTTTTTCAGCAAAATCATGTGTTAGGGGAGACATCACCGATATTGTCCCCGTTGAGCCGGTTTTCAGTACCGTAAAAAACACAAAATCAAGCTATGCTCAGGCTGCATCAAACCAATCTCGCAAAACAAAACAGTTTTGGTGTAATATACTTTAAGTAATAAATCATAATAGAATTTATTTTTAAATTATAGAAAATATAAAACGATCAAAACTATGTGAAATTATTTAAAGCTAGATATTAATTATGGCAAAGGATCAGGTGTATAGATTAAAGGTGTAAGATTAATAGTTTCGTTAAGATAAGGATAGAAGTTAAATTGAACTAGGCAGTCTAGATAAGATAGAACGATAATATATTAGAAAGAGACAGATAGTTGTTTCCCCGTAAATAATAAATTATCCATAAATTTCGATTCAAATAATATATTAATTTAATAGGAGCCACTCTCAACAGATAGGTAATTTAAATTAGGTTAGTTTAAGATATGATTTAATACAAAAAAACAAAGGTCAAAAACTCGGCTCAGAAGCTGTACGATCAGGTGCTGACCAAACCGAATGGTTGCATTTTCATGGACGATGAAAGCAACGTGAAAACTGATTTTAAGCAAATTCCGAGCGTTAAATTTTATACGACTTAAGCTTATGGCAACATCCCCAAGAAGTTCAATCTTTTTTTCGCCGATAAATTCGCTAAAAAATACGATTTGGCAAGCCCCATTTCTAAATGAACCAAGCCTTACGTAACTTCGTTGGTGCGTTCATCTCTTTCGATATTTTATGGGTGCGAATAAAGCTTGGTGGACCACCGATGTACCACGGGGTTTTACATCTTTATCTGCGTGGGTATCTTTCCTGGCGATAGGCACTTACTTAAGATCTTCCTTCCTGTCTACTCCCTCGTTAACTCTCCAAAGTTACCTTGATGGCTTCTTAGCTTGTTGCATTCGAGATCCGATCCGTTTCAATTACTCCCTTTGAGGCACTCCACTTACGAGGGTATCTACGGCAAAGGACCTTGGGGTGTAGCTGGACAACGACTCTACATATCCTGTTCCCCCCTACCCCTCGCGATGTCACTTGCTCGGACTTCAAACCTTTCAGCAACGGCACGCGCCACCCAATCCTTGTTCATCGCGAACCTCCTTCGTCATAACCTTGATGCCCTTCTCCTATTGTCCTACATCCCTTCGCGTCATTTTCGTGATAGACATCCTTTCCTGCTTCCCACTCGTCGGACAAGTTATGGCCAGAATGATCCGTTAATTCGGTCACTATCGGTCTTCAATGCAGTCAGTGGTCTATTTGACTACAATATTTCAATCTTCCAATTCCGTTTCCGTATCCTCTCTATTACCCCAATCCTTTTAAAATTAGTTTGTATAGCCCCTGAAACAAACAATTGTATCAAAAAATGAGAATGTAAAAATTCCTGCACTATTCTTAAATCTAACTAATTGCTATATATACTATTTTTAACGCTGTAACCAACAATTCAAATCCGCAATGGATGTGGACCCAAGGTCATTCCGGTCGCTACGTCGGTTACTTGTTAATCACCTACCTGAGCCAAAGGTGGTCCACACACCAGGAGTAACCGAGGAGCCACACGTGAAGCTTTTTACACCGAACGAACGTTTTTTCCGTGTCACTACTGCCTCTCGCTCTAATGGCAGTTGTATTTTCCTTCCTTCGGTTCACGTTCGGTGTTGAAGCTATGCTCAGAATTCGAGCGAACGTTCGCTAGGCTAGCGCACAGAAAAAGTCGAGCGAATTTTTTGGGCATTCTTCCCCTTGCATGTACGGGTAAAAAAAAAGCAGACCAACTGTTATAAATATGGTATACACCGACTGCCGCAAAAAGCTCAGGCCAAAAAATTCGGTCTACGCTTTCGTTAGCTCACGAGTGGCTCCTCGGTAAGATGGAAAACTGTCTGGAGAAAGAGAAGTCTCCCGTCAGACCAACGATTGATTCTCTACTTACATGCAAACAACAAAATGCAACACGGTCAACCACTGCATCGGATGAGACGTGTACCAACAGACACGTGTGCGTCGTGCCCCGAAGTGGACATCCTGGAGCATAAGTTTACGCTGTGTCCAAGAGTTACCGCGGCCTGGGACCTGCTGCGAAGTGTGACTCACAGTTTTTCTCCAAGATGGTCACGTACATTTACGGGGCTACGATAGCCAATACTGTCTGGAATGAACACCCACATGCGCCTCACTATACTTCGTCCCTACGCCAACTATATCATCCACATCGTTGGAAACAACATCGTGTGTTTGATCTTGATATTCACGCGTGTGCCTTAAGAGGACAGCAATCACTGTACCAAAACTTATGGATTTTCTCTACAAATAAACAATATTTTACAAAACAAAAGTAGAGGGAATTTCAGGGAATGGGGAGACCTTTAAATATAAGCGAAACAAGTAACGTAGTTGCACTTGAAGTACGAAGGTTCGTTTTGCGTAGCTCTCATATTTCGTCACCCTGCGTGATTATTTTTTCGTATATGTGAGTAAAAATTTGCAGTGCTATAAGATGGATGTTTTGGCATCGATCCGCAGTGCGAGTGATCTACTAAAGATCACTGACAATGAAATAGAACTTGTGAAGGTGCTGCAACAGGCGGGGTTGCTCGCCACTAGCATGTTGTGCGAAAAGTGTGGCCGCTTCATGACATTAAAGTCTACGAAGCGAGCTAATTCGTGCAAGTGGGTTTGTATAAAAACCCTAATCTGCCCGGGGAGTGAATGTACGGTCCGTACGGGCAGTATATTCAATAACTCCACCCTTCACCCCCCAGCTTATGCGAGTGGTTTTTGTTTAGGCGCGTAACACCAAGCTAGAGTTCGCGGCTACCGATTCCGGTACATCGCGAAAGACCGCTGGAAAGTGGTATCAAATATTAAGAAAATTGAGTGCCGATCACGTGTTTCACCACCAGAATCAAATTGGTGACGAGGGATGCGTATTTGAACTCGACGAATCCGTCGTCACCCAGCGGAAATATCACCGGGGACGAATGTCGTACAACTGCCAAGTGTGGGTTTTTGGAGGCATTTGTCGTGAAACCAGAGATATTTTCGTTGAGCTCGTGGAGAAGCGTGATCGTGTAACTCTTCGCAATCTTATTGTGACACATGTCCGTCCGGGCACAACAATAATGGCCGATTGCCTTGCATGGTTTCAGACCATAAACCATTCGCAGTATTTTATTCACCCTGAAGACCCCACGGTGCACACGCAGAATATTGAGAATGTCTGGCGATGGTTGAAACCGTTTCTGAAGAGAAAAGAGAACAAATCGAGGAGGAGTACATTACGGAGCACGAAGTCAAACGATGACACATTTTTAACTATTTGGAATATCATCAAAATAGCACAGAGCTCACTAGCTCTTGCAAAAGGGTCGCTAGCTCTTGCAAAAGCGATACGCTTCCTGCGGTTCGTTCCCTAAACATATAACTATATGATTGACACTCCTACATGCCAACTGCAAGTGGTAGTGTAGTGAGCAACAGAACAGGGCACATCAAGGCGTACTATACACTGCTATAGTACGCCAGTAGATAAGTGTGTTAGTTTTAAGTTAGAATATAAATTACTGTAGAAGAAAATAAAGGACATTACGAGCTTATTCTCTGAACGAGACGCATCTCACTCGTAACTATATATTTTTTTGGCTAGCAAAAGCTTATATTCAAATTTAATGTTTTACAAAATGTGTATTCTTGAACTCCGACCCCAACCTCATCGTGGTGCTAGCTGGAGTAAGATCTCGGAACGTATTAAGTTCTTCAGCACTTTGTGCAACGATCGTATCCTAATTTATTTATTTATTTATTTATTTATTCAGGCTTACAAGGCAAAAATAAAAAAGTATCTGCAAAGGCAACAAGTAAGATGATAGCAAAACATTTGCAAATATTTTTCACCAAAACAAATGATTTTCTTTTCCAGACGCTAATATATGTAGCAGATACAGCCAAAAGAGAATGCACAACTCCTCGGAATACATTATGGGAACTGTTCAACGTTTTTTAATTACATATCGGTACCTTTTCATCCCGGTAGCCTTTCGGTAGATAGGACAGGCCCACTTCGTACTCGGAGAAAAAACTAAACTAAATTAAATATGTTTACCATTTCAGTTTAAACTGTGCACTGTGTAGAAAAAATCATAGGGAAGCTGATTCAATCGAAGCTTAACGGATATGGGCTGTACCAGATAACTTTATATAATAATTCCTACATACTAGGGAATTTCACGGAGACATCTTGCTGTGCCGCTAAACACTCGACAAACATATCCTTTTATTGAAAGTCTATCGATAATATTATTTACCAAGAGTGCTTTGCAACATAGCAAGGCAATTTTACACCACACAGTATAGTAACACTCAGTTTGATATCATTCATCTTGGGCTGACAGAGACTTGCTACCCTCTCTACTTGTAGAACTTCGTCCACCGTTCAGCTGAACTTTCATACCAAGAGGCTTTACTTTACCTTTTTTTAAAAGATTGCAGCGCTCTTCTCGGATGAAAACAGCTTCTGGCACTGTTTCTGTGACGAAATGATCTCTGATCACCGAAAGCACAGGAATATCATCAGCAAACTTCGCTCTCACCCATTCTCAATTGTTTGCATCACCTATCCGCATCTACTGTTCCAACGCGGATCAGTTGTATGGATGACCGTTCATCATTGTAAATGGCTCTGGTTCTGTTTTTCTGTAATGTTCTTTCCTGTAATTGTAAGTACCACTGCACCACCTTTTTAACGTTTTGTTAACTTATCGTCTTATTTCTCTCGTTTTTGCAGCCTTGAATTAAAAAAGTATCCTTTAGATTTTTCGGCGATTCCTTATATCCCTATTCAATCGTATTTGTAAGCGTTCCTGAAGCGACCATCCTATATTCCATTGTATGTTAAAGCATGTTGATTAGCTCATTAAGGTGGAGCCTCTTTGAAATTAATTCTGGTTCCGTGTCTATCAACCTTCTGAACTTGTCCACTTGTGCAATCATTTTTGGTCCATAACGTAATGAAAAAAATTGGAAATTAATTTTTGTTTATTTGAGCTGCAAGAAATTCTGCAAGAAGTTATTTTAATTGTTCAATAAAAGGTTACCATAAGAAACCCGACCTTTTCGCGATTTTACGTTGGGTTGTGTTTGACCGGGATGACAAAGAAAGATGATAACAAGAATGATGAGAAATAGATTAGATTTAATTTTTGCGTGATGCGATCGAAAACGTTGACAATTTCTTTTATGTGGATATTATGTATACATTATTCCGTGTACACGTCATTAAAGTAGAACAGTTTTGCATCTTTATAACACGATAAGATTTATGTGCCCTAATTTCGAACACAGGATCAATCACTTTAAATAATCAACCATCGCAAGATCAATTTCTTGATTAATATCGATCCATGCAAGATACCGTATGATAAGCAAGGCCTAACAAACTCTCGGGCTCATCCGACGCATGGCATCTGACTTCACAGATTCCATGTGTCTCAGAACCCCCTAATGCAGCTTGGTTAGATCTCATCTTGAGTTCGCTCGTGTGCCTAGTTGGAGCGATATCGGGTATTTGAAGTACCCGACATACTGGTCCGATCTGTTCTGAGACTGCGAGTCTAAGCGGCTCTAAGGCAATGAGCAGGCTACTTCCTCGTGGCTGTGTACGCGGGGCCTGGCACACCTGTCTCGTGTGCAACGACATCAGCTCACATCATGTGAGGCTGCTCACACTCAATTTTGTGTTTGATAACAAGTTCGCAAAAAAAACGATGGTGTGACATGCAATCTGCATCTGCGGGCACAAAACGGCACCGCAATGACGTCGGACGTTTACAGAACACAATGTTTGGAGAAATGGATTCTACCATTTATCAAAGCGCACAGGGGCAAAGTTGTCTCTTGGCCCGATTTGGCGACCTGCCATTATTCCAAGGTGGCCTTGAGTGGTACAGGGCCAATAAGATCAACTTTATCCCTAAAATAACGAATCCACCAAATTGCCCAGAGTTTCGCTCCATCGAAAAATACTCGACAATCAGCAAACTACGTCTTAGACGAAGTGGTGGGACGGGAAGGAGAGCTGATGTTAGAGCCGAAGAAACAAATACGTGAGTTTATTAGAACCAGCAACACGTAAATAAATAGTAAAAAGCTATTTTTATAATGACGACGAAACGCAATGGAATAGTCGACGACCCAACGATCAAAGGAACTGTGAAGCACCCGGTGAATAAGTGGCTGGAAATAAGGGTGGAAATGAACATGGAAGGAACGTTATATGCCTGTCAATTTATGTTGATAATTTGATTCTAGGCAGTTTCAACGTGGAAGCGTTCAGAATGAATTCAAAAACCTTCTGGGAATTTATTCCTTAAGTGCCTTAACGAAGGAGCATTTAAACGAAACGAATACTGCGTATTGTTTGTTTGTTTGATTCCAACTCGGCAATTAATTTGTTTGCTGTTTGAAACACAAAGTTTTCAAACTATTCGCAATATTAGTTATCGAGCAAAGTTTTTTATTATTGAAGCAATTGAAAAGAAAATGCTTTTTACTTCATTGAAGTTAGAAGTTGAGATTAAAATGTAAACTCGGCGAAGTGTCGATGACAAATTTATCCCTACAAAAAAATCGAAAAGTGACGGTGTATTTCCGGCATCGATGTCTCTGACTGGTAACACATACTAAGGCGAATAGAATCTTTGTGACGCCTTTGCCACCTACTTTTCGTCACTGTATGACAGTGCATCAACATTGGTTTATTCACGATTCTTGGAGCCATTCAAGAGCAAGTAGATAGTCACTTGCCATCAATCACCGAAGAAGAGGTGTTTTCTGCTGTTAAGGACCTTGTACCGATCTTAACAAAAATCTTGAACAAATCCTTGTAGTCTCGAAGCATTCCGTTCCTTTGGAAATCATCATGGATGTTCCCTGTTCACAAGAAGACGGACCGGGGTGATATCACCATGCTATTCGCGTGTAGAAAATTGGTTGAGCTAGTCATAGTCAAACATCTCCAGCGAGGATTTCGACTTTCGATCTTTTCTGTTCAACATGGTTTAATGCCAAACAGATCCATCGATACTAACATAATGTGCTTCTTGATCTTTATACGGGCTTCCTCGCTGACTTCGACTACGTCAACCATGCCTTGCTGCTTGATAAATTGACAAGGTATGGTGTTCATGGTGGCCTTGTCCAGTAGATTCAGAGTTTCTTGACTGGAAGATGCATTCAAGTCAGCATTGGTTCGAGCTTTGGTGCTCCATTCTGCAACATGAATTAGCAAAAATGGTTTCACTGCTTCAAAACAATACAGTCAAGCAAGCAATGCTGCTAGATCTACAGATGAAAAGCCATAGCATCGAAAACGAAGAGAAAATATGTGAATAAACTATTGAAACTGTATTAGCACCGTATCAAAATATGAATCCTCCAGAAAGTCAAATACAAACTCTAGTTGACAAAAAAGATAACGATCAATACCGCCAACACCTGTTTGGAGACTTTGTGAGTCGTATAAGAGTACAAGGAAAATTATCTGACCCAAACCTCAACCTCAACCTCAATTATGCACGGAGCCTCAACCATACGCTTCCAAGTCCCCATTGCGCCAGCAATCGGCGTGAAGGTTAGCCGTGCCCAGCAACAGCCTAGACGTCGGGTGTTTCCTACATTATGGCTAAGTTACACAAATATCAATCAAGATTTCCAACCCTGTATATATTAGTGCAGCAATTTTTATGTAAACCAGCCACTTCTGTACCCTGTGAAAGAGTATTTTCGAAAGCCAAACAAATTTATAATGACAAGCGATCGCGAATAAATCCAAAAAAAATTGACGGAATTACTGTTCCTTCATCACAATGACTTTTAGATTGATTGAAATAAAAAACACTAAATTATGTAAAAGTTTCATATTGTTTACGAACGTCTTTAGGTATAGAAATGAATATATTTTATAGATAGTATCGATTAGTACAGTTAATCATAGTATAATATTGCATATAGTGAATAGTTCATGAACTCTGTAAAATAATGCTATGAATTATGTCTGACTGAACGGTAAAGAGAAAATTAAGTTTAGAGTATTTGATTTCAATAAAACAAAAAATTATTGACAATGATTGTGAACACTTATTTTTGAAAATGAAGTTTAGAGTATTTGATTTCAATAAAACAAAAAATTATTGACAATGATTGTGAACACTGTTTTTGGACTTATGGACTGCATCGAAATGTATATAAATCATATAAATGAATAATGAGTAAATAGCTAAAACAGTTTAGTTAAGGCTAAGAATATATTGTAAATAGTTGATAGTTTATGAACTTTATTGCAACGATATGAATTATGGTTGATTGAACTGCGATAAAACCAAATCCACAAATAAGATGCATAAGCATAACAAATATTCTCTTGTTTAATATTCTAGTATTGAATACTTTTTAAAATTTTTCTTTTCTCTAAATTTATGTGATATTTTACGATAGATCAGATTTTACAATGCCGTGAAAGTAATGATCTGGAAAATATTTGTCGTTTAACGTTATACCCAGTTTGAAGAAAAAATCGGTCCTGGGACGTGCGGAAGAATCACCGCACACGCTCACTTCACCTCACTGCTGAACTGGACCGCACCTGATCTTTCTAAAGAATCATCTTTCCCAGACCGAGCACCTTTTGCGGCCACATTTTGTATGTAAGGGAGATGTCACGGAGACCGAGCACCTTTTGCGGCTACATATTTTATGTAAGGAACATGGCACGGAGAGGCACTTCTGTTCGTTAAGCTACAAAAAACAAAAAGAGGAACGAATTCGCGCCAAAACGAGTGCAGCTCGTGAAGCAAAGAAAGTCTCTGTAGGTCAAAGTTTCAAAAGCTAAGCAAAAAATGCTAAATTGACTATTTGATTGCTGTTGAAATGTATTTCTATCATTTCAAGTTGATCATTGAATATTGTTGAATAAAGCAGTTGAATGTAATGAACTACATCCATTTTGTTTTAAGTGCGCCAAGTAAGGCACATTACAAAAACCAGGCGCCAAAATAGAAACATGATGTGCCACACAAAGAGTTTGTGTAATTTGAAGAAATAGTAATCTTCGTGTTTTTCATTTATGTTAGTACTATTCTATGGTAGTTAGGCTATCACTGTGCAAAAAAAAGCATCATTTGACCGAACATTGCTTTTGTTATTCAACTTTGTATACACAATTTCCTCAACAGCACCAAATACGGTCCATCAACGGTATAAGATAATTAAATATGCTCCAGAATGAGATTACAAAGAATACATATCATGGAAGACTTTTGTGCAAGTGTTGCCTAATAACGGTCCGATGTGTAGCAAAATTGAGAGGTAGAGGGCGCTAGGAACTACGACCGATCATCGCTGCTGATAATCAGTATATTCTGCCACTAATACGCGGTGATCGGAGTAGTGGTAAAGGCGAACGCGCCGAACCTACAGCTAATCGGGTCAGGGCAACGCCTGATATCCCAAAATTAGCAAAGGGCAAGGACCGAGGTTGTAGCGTGACAGGCCAGAAAGTGATAAAAGGACGCGCGGCAGAGGATAACGGGTCTTACTCTCTGGGCAACGGAGAAGACTCACGTTGTATTTTTTAACTCAACACCAATCTATTTCATTCTTTTTATTACTATTGACTGGAATAAAAGAGTTCAAAAAAAGCGTAACCATCTTCTCATTGCCGGCCGAAAGTGAGTCTGTTGCGTTGCAACAGCAAGACTATAAATGGGAAGTAATGATGTAGACTTTTCTATAACTAATAAATGTAATACAGTTTAACATAAACCGACAAAGAAAAGTGAATTTTAAATTATTATAAAATAAAAGGATGGCAAAGTTCCACTACTCATTTTTTCAGCAATAGCGTCATTTCTCTTGCCATCATCTCATCAACAGGAATAGTTATAAGCTCAAAAAGGTTCAATAAAATACTTACCTGATCTCTGACTGGAAGAACTAACTCTTATTGAGCCCCCACGTTCGCTGAATTCTCTTCATTGAGCTTAATTGCACAGAAAAGAAAGATTATGCACTAACGATTGATTAAATCTGCATCCAATTTCAAACACCGTAATTTGAATCTGAAAAATAAAACGACGTTTACATCCATTAATATACTGTATTAAAAATAAACAAAATAACAGGTATACTACTTTCGCCTATAAGTTCAGACAAACGACACATTGATCAACATGCATTGAAAATATAAACTAATGAGAATTATTTTAATGGAGGGACTCATGACGCAGGGGAGGCGCGAGGAAAGCTTAATAGAGCTTGACCGATTCACCTATCAACAATCGAATAAAATTTCTATTCACTTAAAACATTAAAAAAGAAAATCAAAATGGTAAAAATGCTATGCTTTGGATAGACGAACCGAAGAAACCATTCATAAAAATCCTGACCAACTCAGCAGACTTATGGAACCATATGGAGACATAAACATCTTTTTTTTTACTATTTTTAACAGATCAACCAAACATAATGTTTTTTTTACAATACAATTTCAATTAAGTTGAACAATGAAGAATTTCGATAATCAAAGGGTTGAAACGATGTTCGTAAGATAAGGACTTTTTACAATAATAAATTTAAATACTAAGAAAATCTTAAAATTCATAATACTCACCATCCTTAACACAATCGATTTCATCACTGGCAATCAGAGGAACAACCGTATCGGAAACAATTCTGAAATAGGTTCACGCATTAATATCAACATTAGTTTTCATAGAATTCAAAGGATCAAATCAAAAACTATTCACAATTAGTCAATCTTACTTGTATTTTTAAAACTACACGCAAATATGCTGTAACGAATGATTGTATACATACTCTAATTAACACGTTAAGTGCTACGCGTAATTTGCACTCCTTTCCGTTCTGCCGGCGATTGGTAGCAAACCATCGACGGCGAGCGAGGCAGTACTTTCATGTTCAATCATGTCTCGACGAAACAAAACGAGGCAAAACAGAGAAATGAAAATACGGTCAGACTCTTAAACAAATGATTTTAATAATGCGGGACCTAAGGTATGCTATTGAAAAACTTACTACGCTGTCGGTCCCGAAGCGCCTGTGTCCCTACCAAACCGGCTCTGTTGGTCCGAGCGAGCCGACGCCGGCATACGGGAAAGAACGTTGTCGGCCCCACGGGACCGACGTAGTGCTTAACGTGTTAAAGAAACGCAAGACGGATCATTCTCAAAAACATTATAAAACGCATTCTAACCGGACACCTCAAATTGTTTTTGCTCATTCAATACATATATGCGTGAAAAGATTAATGATTTCACATTTGACACTGTTCAATAATTTTTACACAATCGAACAATCTGTTTTTCATAATCTGTGATCGTGAGATTATCTTGAGAAACATTCATTTAGCTGAAACTTACAGAGGCTTTGACCATTTCGGCCATTATTCTCTCTATTTCAAGATTAACGACGGTAAAACTGCATTGTTACTTACCACACTTTACACAACTGTTCTCGATTTTTCTCGTTCCTTGCATGACGTAACCAAATTTCGTAGAATATTGTTCAAAGGCGAAGCACTTCCCACACGCAATCAAATTGATGCTGCACTAGAATCAAAAGGAAAAATATAGATTGCATGAATGGCTGACTAAACTATAGAAAAAAACTTTTTCTGATATCATTCGTTGTAACTACTACAAGTCTAGTGATTAAATTTTAGTCAAGATGCACTGCCTGACTTACGGTGTGATGTTGCCTGTTCCGCAATGACATGCCATTGTCCGCCCCATTTTCGACAAGGAAAATTTTACTATGCTTTTAATAACGATGCAAAAAACGCTTCATAGTGAGCGATGAAACACTAAACTGTTAAAATGTTCACATTGAATTTCACTACCGATTTTGCGGCAAAGAACCGAGAAATCGGGAAATATACACTTAAGTAGGAAGTATAGAAAGTTTTTTCTCAACCGGAATCCAACCAACTAGTGTTGACAGAATCCAGATTCGGAAGATCCGAAGATTCGAACCCTAGACGGATTCTAAAGATTTGGGTCCCATTTGACGGATTCTAAAGATTTGATAAGGATTCGAATCAGATTTGATTGGTTTGGGACTCAATTTGATTCGATTCTGACTTGATCATAAACTGTTTGAATCGACTCACAATGATTTGAGTCGGATTAGTTACATAACCAGTCGATCGAGAGATAATGTAATTGATTTAAGTTTACTCAAATCGAACACTGGATAGAATGTCCAATGGACATAGATTGAGTTGTTTGCGCGGTTTGCAAGTGGAACCTTTTTTTTACAAAGAAATACAGTAGAATGTCCATTATCCAAGTTGTTCTACCCAAAAAAACCCATTTCATCAGGACCAGACCATTTTTACCGGATTCTGAATCGGATTTTGGGGATTCAGATTAGGATACACAATTTCCAGACCGACATTGATTTGTTTGCATGATGATGATGAAACTCGGGTAAATCAGTTAGTCTGCATATTCCCTAAAAGTACTAGATTGTTCGTGTTGTTTGAATACAATTAGAAGAATAATGTCAACTTTACTGATATTCTTATTTAAATCATTCATTGAATTAAACACATCATATGAAAAATCCGCATTAGATGCGCATATGATATGACGGATTGGGATTCGGATTCGAAGATCCGGATCTCAGAATGGATTTGAATCGAAAAATTCGAATCCCTGTAGGGATTCAGTTTCCCCAGTACTACTTCCGGAAACCGTATCAACTGGAAGATCCAAACAACTGACAGCTGGAACCCAATGCATATCTAGACATAATTTCTCAAGACAAAAAACAAATTGTTAGAAACACTTCTGCTTCTAACGCCAGCTGTCACTTTGGCTAAGAACAGAAAGCCTGACGATAGTGATAAGCCAAAAGGGAACTTCATCGATCAGCTGACGCATCGGCTGATCGAGAGGAGCGATGACCCTTGGCGTCGGCTTCGCCGGCAGGAGGCTATAAAATTTTTGGGCGCGATGAGCGATTGTGCAAAGATAAGCGTTTAATAAAAGACTAATTTTTTGGTTCCGCACCACAGCGGTTCTTAAGGAAAAAAAACAAAAACGTTGGAACAGTTTCCAATACACATGATTTGCGGTTGTAGGGCTCTGAACTAATCAAATAAACATTTGTTTTTCAAAATTTCAAAATGTCCGCAGGACATTTAATATGGATCTCTGTCAAAACTAATCAACGCGAAAAAAAATCTCTCAATTTTTAATTGGCCGAGGCGGGATGTAACAAAATTAGGAACTCCCTATCGTTTACTGTATTACAAATCATACGATTTTAATATTTGTCACACTGAACCAGTGGTCACAGCTTTGCGCAACCCCATGAGGTTGCGTTTTTGAACTGTCAAACGAGCACAGCGTTTTGCCAAAAATAATACTGTTTTTTGTTACAGAATTTAGTTCAAACGTTCATTACGAATGTTTCTTTAGGATATCAAAAATTCCAACCTTGGGAGTAACCTTGGCAGACACATAAAAACGCAGGAGTCAACCTGTGGTCACAAAGCTGTGACCACAGGTTCAGTGTGACAAATATTTAAATCGTATGATTTTAATACAGTAAACGACAGGGAGTTCCTAATTTTGTTACATCCCGCCTCGGCGCATTAAAAATTGAGAGATTTTTTTTCGCGTTGATGAGTTTTGACAGAAATCGAAATTAACCGTCACCCGTTCAACCGCCTACCCGGGTAGTTTACCCCTGGTTACAGCTTTGCGCAACCGCATGCGGTTGCGTTTTTTTCCCATGGGAGAGATAGGAGCTCATAGGCTGTCACCGCAGACGCACGACCTTGCGGTTTCTGTACTAAAAAATCTTGTTACATCCCGCCTCGATGCATTAAAATGCGATGCATATAATAAAAATATGCTATAGGCTGCATTTACACTATAATTACTATTTACATTCTTTCATTTTAACACAATAGGTAAATTAAAAAACGCATTAAAAACATGAATTAGTACGCCAGTATATTTATTTACTATATCAAAACTCTTTCTCGTCGAACAAACCACGACAATGACCATTTTTACATACCAATAACGGTCTTTTTGTAATGTCGCAGAAAGTTGCGATGAAAACGTTGGTCAGATCGTCCAACGCCGCGACCCAGTGCCGGTGGGAGTTTTTGCGACACTTTTGACATGCAAGATGGCCGACTTGGGCTACTTTTGATTGCGTTGCCACTTCCGGTGAGCACAAATCGGTCGCAGAAAACACGGTCGCAGAATTGTCGCAAGCCCGTGTGGACGGACGGTTAGCCTTCCGGCCATTAAAGCAAAAATGTTTAAATCATTGGATTCGTGTTTTCGAATTAAAACAATCCTACTTGAACATTTAACGTTTCTAAAACATGTTTGTTTACACAAATTTCAAGTAATTACGATTCAATGATCAAAGATACGTATACTGAAATACAGAAAATGCAAACTCCTATCTAAAATGTTGAAGCTACACAGGTTTGGGTCATAGATGAGAAGGGTGAATTTTTTTGGATCCTCAAATTAACATACTTAATGAATTTTTAAAATTATAAAAGTTATAGAATATTTAGAGAAAAACCTTCAAGTATCTTCACTGAAAATTTCAAATCGATCCGACGTCTAGATAAAAAGTTATTTAGTCTGAAGTACAGGAAAACGGAGTATCCCATACAAAATGTATGGACTACCCGGGTAGTCTGGTTGAACGTCTACGTATGTAGGTTTGGTTGAACGGGTGACGGTTAAATGTCTGAAGGACGTTTTGAAATTTTGAAAAACAAATGTTTTTTTGTTTAGTACAGAACCCTACAACCACAAATAATGTGTTTTTTGTCTTGAGAAATTATGTCTAGATATGCATTGGGTTCCAGCTGTCAGTTGTTGGTTGTAGTGATGGAGAAACTGAATCCCTACAGGGATTCGAATCATTCGGTTCAAATCCATTCTGAGATCCGGATTTACACATCCGAATCCCAATCCGTCATATCATACATGCGCATCTAATGCGGATTTTTCATATGATGTGTTTAATTCAATGAATGATTTAAATAAGAATATCAGTAAAGTTGACATTATTCTTCTAATTGTATTCAAACAACACGAACAATCTAGTCCTTTTAGGGAATATGCAGACTAACTGATTTACCCGAGTTTCATCATCATCATGCAAACAAATCAATGTCGGTCTGGAAATTGTGTATCCTAATCTGAATCCCCAAAATCCGATTCAGAATCCGGTAAAAATGGTCTGGTCCTGATGAAATGGGTTTTTTTGGGTAGAACAACTTGGATAATGGACATTCTACTGTATTTCTTTGTAAAAAAAAGGTTCCACTTGCAAACCGCGCAAACAACTCAATCTATGTCCATTGGACATTCTATCCAGTGTTCGATTTGAGTAAACTTAAATCAATTACATTATCTCTCGATCGACTGGTTATGTAACTAATCCGACTCAAATCATTGTGAGTCGATTCAAACAGTTTATGATCAAGTCAGAATCGAATCAAATCGAGTCCCAAACCAATCAAATCTGATTCGAATCCTTATCAAATCTTTAAGCAACCCGTAGACGTTGCGAACTTGTACGCGCGAACAATTTGACAACCAGGCATTGCCTATGTAAAGGAAAGGAAAGGAAGATATACACTGTTTTCAGGGCCAATTCGTCGGCATCAAGCTGCTCTTTGTTGGTAGTAGGCAGTCAATTGCACGCGCACGGTTTTTGTTTGGCATCGTTAGGAAACACTTTGGGCTTGTTAAGTTTAACTTTGCCATTATCGGTCGCAACATTGACGCGACGAGAAAAGGTCGCGTTGTTGTCGCGTCAATGTTGCGACCGATAATGGCAAAGTTAAACTTAACAAGCCCAAAGTGTTTCCTAACGATGCCAAACAAAAACCGTGCGCGTGCAATTGACTGCCTACTACCAACAAAAAACAGCTTGATGCCGACGAATTGGCCCTGAAAACAGTGTAAGAGGAAATCTTCCTTTCCTTTCCTTAACATAGGCAATGCCAGGTTGTCAAATTGTTCGCGCGTACAAGTTCGCAACGTCTACGGGTTGCTTTAGAATCCGTCAAATGGGACCCAAATCTTTAGAATCCGTCTAGGGATCGAATCTTCGGATCTTCCGAATCTGGATTCTGCCAACACTAGTTGGTTGGATTCCGGTTGAGAAAAAAGCTTTCTATACTTCCTACTTAAGTGTATATTTCCCGATTTCTCGGTTCGTTGCCGCAAAATCGGTAGTGAAATTCAATGTGAACATTTTAACAGTTTGGTGTTTCATCGCTCACTATGAAGCGTTTTTTGCATCGTTATTAAAAGCATAGTAAAATTTTCCTTGTCGTAAATGGGGCGGACAATGGCATGTCATTGCGGAACAGGCAACATCACACCGTAAGTCAGGCAGTGCATCTTGACTAAAATTTAATTATTAGACTTGTAGTAGTTACAACGAATGATATCAGAAAAAGTTTTTTTCTATAGATTAGTCAGCCATTCATGAAATCTATATTTTTCCTTTTGATTCTAGTGCAGCATCAATTTGATTGCGTGTGGGAAGTGCTTCCCCTTTGAACAATATTCTACGAAATTTGGTTACGTCATGCAAGGAACGAGAAAAATCGAGAACAGTTGTGTAAAGTGTGGTAAGTAACAATGCAGTTTTACCGTCGTTAATCTTGAAATTGAGAGACTAATGGCCGAAATGTTCAAAATCTCTATAAGTTTCAGCTAAATGAATGTTTCTCAAGATAATCTCACGATCACAGATTATGAAAATCAGATTGTTCGATTGTGTAAAAATTATTGAACAGTGTCAAATGTGAAATCATTAATCTTTTCACGCATATATGTATTGAATGAGCAAAAACAATTTGAGGTGTCCGGTTAGAATGCGTTTTATAATGTTTTTGAGAATGATCCGTCTTGCGTTTCTTTAACACGTTAAGCACTACGTCGGTCCCGTGGGGCCGACAGCGTTCTTTCCCGTGTGGTGGATATACGGTATCCATAACTCGTGGTCACCTTGTATCAACGCATACTGCGTGAAACCACTCGCGGTCTCGGACTTATCAAAGCGGAGGGTTTGTCATCGTGTACAACTTGAACTTAGATGAAAACTCAGAAGTTTTTAACTTACTGGATGCGCGACGGGCATTACGACCACGTCCGATCAGTGTCCACCGAATAGTCCCTTTGTCTATTCGGCATCGATTTATTTATACTGTTTCTTAAGGCTAGTTTACAGGTGGTTTAATAAGTGTTGGTAATGAGGCTGACCTACTTTACAAAAGTTGTTTATCGGTTCTATAAATGCTGGTTTGATAATTTTGGTGTTTTTAATCATGGTTAGGTTATTGACGTCGATCGCGCAAACGTTTTTGCGCGCATCGTTCCCTGTCTGTTTCATAACATCCGGCCCGCCGTGGGTCATGCTTACTTGGCTCAAATGCCCGAACCTGTTGGTTCCCTGTTTTTCATGCACCGGCTTGCCGTGGGTCATATTACTTAGGTGCAATGCTCGCGCACCATCGTGTCGCAACTTGCTTGCGCTGTATCGCTGGGTGCGTCGATCTATCAATTTGCCTAGATTGCAGTTTGGGGTATTTAGTTGTTGTTTCTGAGTTGAGGGTTTATCGAAATGTGTTTTGTTTGTTTTCTGGCGGTGTCACCTGATCTAGTTGTTTTCGATACTTAGTTCATAACATTTGATTATGGAATGGAGAGTTCATTGTGCTTTCCACGCTCAGCAAAACACGGTACTTCAGTGGTGGTGGATTTTAAGCCGTATAGCATAGGCATGCTACACCCGTATGCCGGCGTCGGCTCGCTCGGACCAACAGAGCCGGATGGGTATTGACACAGGCGCTTCGGGACCGACAGCGTAGTAAGTTTTTCAATAGCATACCTTAGGTCCCGCATTATTAGAATCATTTGTTTGAGAGTCTGACCGTATTTTCATTTCCCTGTTTTGCCTTGTTTTGTTTCGTCGAGACATGATTGAACATGAATGTACTGCCTCGCTCGCCGTCGATGGTTTGCTACGAATCGCCGGCAGAACGGTAAGGAGTGCAAATTACGCGTAGCACTTAACGTGTTAATTAGAGTATGTATACAATCATTCGTTACAGCATATTTGCGTGTAGTTTTAATAATACAAATAAGACTGACTAATCGTGAGTAGTTTTTGTTTTGATCCTTTGAATACTATGATAACTAATGTTGATATAAATGCGTGATCCTATTTCAGAATTGTTTCCGATACGGTTGTTCCTCTGATTGCCAGTGATGAAATCGATTGTGTTAAGTATGGTGAGTATTATGAATTTTAAGAATTTCTTAGAATTTAAATTTATTATTGAAAAAAGTCCTTATCTTACGAACATCGTTTCAACCCTTTGATTATCGAAACTCTCATTGTTCAACTTAATTTAAATTGTATTGTAAAAAAACATTATGTTTGGTTGATCTGTTAAAAATAGTAAAAAAAAAGAATTTGTGTCCATATGGTTCCATAAGTCTGCTGAGTTGCTCAGGATTTTTATGAATGGTTTCTTCGGTTCGTCTATCCAATGTATAGCATTTTTACCATTTTGATTTTCTTTTTTAATGTTTTAAATGAATAGAAATTGTATTCGATTGTTGATGGGTGAATCGGTCAAGCTCTATTAGGCTTTCCTCGCGCCTCCCATGCGTCATGGGCCCCTCCATTCAATAATTCTCATTAGTTTATATTTTCAATGGATGTTGATTAATGTGTCGTTTGTCTGAACTTATAGGCGAAAGTAGTATACCTGTTATTTTCTTTATTTTTAATACAGTAAATTAATGGATGTAAACGTCGTTTTATTTTTCAGATTCAAATTACGGTGTTTGAAATTGGATGCAGATTTAATCAATCGTTAGTGCATAATCTTTCTTTTCTGTGCAATTAAGTTCAATGAAGAGAATTCAGCGAACGTGGGGGCTCAATAAGAGTTAGTTCTTCCAGTCAGAGATCAGATAAGTATTTTATTGAACCTTTTTGAGCTTATAACTATTCCTGTTGATGAGATGATGACAAGAGAAATGACGCTAAAAAATGAGTAGTGGAACTTTGCCATCCTTTTATTTTATAATAATTAAAAATTCACTTTTCTTTGTCGGTTTATGTTAAACTGTATTATATTTATTAGTTATAGAAAAGTCTTCATCATTAGTTCCCATTTATAGTCTTGCACAAAAGTCTTCCATGATATGTATTCTTCGTAATTTCATTCTGGAGCATATTTAATTATCTTATACCGTTGATGGACCATATTTGGTGCTGTTGAGGAAATTGTGTATACAAAGTTGAATAACAAAAACAATGTTCGGGCAAATGATTCTGTGTTTTGCACAGTGATAGCCTTACTATCATAGAATTTTACTAAAATAAATGAAAAATCACGAAGATTACTATTTCTTCAAATTACACAAACTCTTTGTGTGGCACATCATGTTTCTATTTTGGCGCCTGGTTTTTGTAATGTGCCTTACTTGGCGCACTTAAAACAAAATGGATGTATTTCATTACATTCAACTGCTTTATTCAACAATATTCAATGATCAGCTTGAAATGATAGAAATACATTTCAACAGCAATCAAATAGTCAATTTAGCATTTTTTGCAGCGGACTTAGCTTTTGAAACTTTGACCTACAGAGACTTTCTTTGCTTCACGAGCTGCATTCGTTTTGGCGCGAATTTGTTCCTCTTTTTGTTTTTTGTAGCTTAACGAACAGAAGTGCCTCTCCGTGCCATGTTCCTTACATAAAATATGTTGCCGCAAAAGGTGCTCGGTCTCCGTGACATCTCCCTTACATACAAAATGTGGCCGCAAAAGGTGCTCGGTCTGGGAAAGATGATTCTTTAGAAAGATCAGGTGCGGTCCAGTTCAGTGAGGTGAAGTGAGCGTGTGCGGTGATTCTTCCGCACGTCCCAGGACCGATTTTTTCTTCAAATTGGTTATAATGTTAAACGACAAATATTTGCCAGATCAATACTTTCACCGCATTGTCAAATCTGATCTATCGTAAAATATCACATACTTTAAAAAAAACATTTTAAAAAGTATTCAATACTAGAATATTTAACAAGAGAATATTTGTTATGCTTATGCATCTTATTTGTGGATTTGGTTTTATCGCAGTTCAATCAACCATAATTCATATCGTTGCAATAGAGTTCATAAACTATCAACTATGAACAATATATTCTTTGCCTTAACTAAACTGTTTTAGCTATTTACTCATTATTCATTTATATGATTTATATACATTTCGATGCAGTCCAGAAATCCAAAAACATTGTGAACATTGTCAATAATTTTTTGTTTTATTGAAATCAAATACTCTAAACTTCATTTTCTCTTTGCAGTTCAGTCAGACATAATTCATAGCATTGTATTACAGAGTTCATGAACTATTCACTATATGCAATATAATACTATGATTAACTATACTAAAGGATAATAGCTATAAAATATATTCATTTCTATACCTTGAGACGTTCGTAAACAATATGAAACTTTTACATAATTTATTGTTTTTTTATTTCTATTGTTTTTTTATTTTTATTTTAAGGAACAGTAATTCCGTCAATTTTCTTTTATTTTTTATAAATTTTATTTCTATTGTTTTTTTATTTTTATTTTAAGGAACAGTAATTCCGTAAATTTTTTTTGGATTTAATCGCGATCGCTTGTCATTATAAATTTGTCCGGCTTTCGAAAATACTCTTTACCAGGGTACAGAAGTGGCTGGTTTACATAAAAATTGCTGCTCTAATATATTCAGGGTTGGAAATCTTGATTGATATTTGTGTAACTTCGCCATAGTGTAGGAAACACCCGACGTCTAGGCTGTTGCTGGGCACGGCTAACCTTCACGCCGATTGCTGGCGCAATGGGGACTTGGAGGCGTATGGTTGAGGCTCCGTGCATAATTGAGGTTGAGGTTGAGGTTTGGGTCCGATAATTTTCCTTGTACTCTTATACGACTCACAAAGTCTCCAAACAGGTGTTGGCGGTATTGATCGTTATCTTTTTTGTCAACTAGAGTTTGTATTTGACTTTCTAGAGGATTCATATTTTGATATGGTGTTATGGCTTCTAATACAGTTTTAATAGTTTATTCACATATTTTCTCTTTGTTTTCGATGCAATGGCTTTTCATTTGTAGATCTAGCAGCATTGCTTGCTTGACTGTATTGTTTTGAAGCAGTGAAACCATTTTTGCTAATTCATGTTGCAGAATGGAGCACCAAAGCTCGAACCAATGCTGACTTGAATGCATCTTCCAGTCAAGAAACTCTGAATCTACTGGACAAGGCCACCATGAACACCATACCTTATCAATTTATCAAGCAGCAAGGCATGGTTGACGTAGTCGAAGTCAGCGAGGAAGCCCGTATAAAGATCAAGAAGCACATTATGTTAGTATCGATGGATCTGTTTGGCATTAAACCATGTTGAACAGAAAAGATCGAAAGTCGAAATCCTCGCTGGAGATGTTTGACTATGACTAGCTCAACCAATTTTCTACACGCGAATAGCATGGTGATATCACCCCGGTCCGTCTTCTTGTGAACAGAGAGCATTCATGATGATTTCCAAAGGAACGGAATGCTTCGAGACTACAAGTATTTGTTCAAGATTTTTGTTAAGATCGGTACAAGGTCCTTAACAGCAGAGAACACCTCTTCTTCGGTGATGGATGGCAAGGGAATATCTACTTGCTCTTGAATGGCTCCAAGAATTGTGAATAAACCAATGTTGATGCACTGTCATACAGTGAAGAAAAGTAGGTGGCAAAGGCGTCACAGAGATTCTATTCGCCTGAGTATGTATTACCAGTCAGAGACATCGATGTCGGAAATACACCGTCACTTTTCGATTTTTTTATAAAATCCCAGAAGGTTTTTGAATTCATTCTGAGCACTTCCTCGTTGAGACTGCCTAGAATCAAATTGTCAACATAAAATGACAGGCCTATAACGTTCCTTCCATGTTCATTTCCACCCTTATTTCCATCCACTCATTCACCGGGTGCTTCACAGTTCCTTTGATCGTTGGGTCGTCGACTATTCCATTGCGTTACGCCGCCATTATAAAAATAGCTTTTTACTATATATTTACGTGTTGCTGGTTCTAATAAACTCACGTATTTTTTTCTTCGGCTCTAACATCAGCTCTCCTTCCTGTCCCACCACTTCGTCTAAGACGTAGTTTGCTGATTGCCGAGTATTTTTCGATGGAGCGAAACTCTGGGCAATTTGGTGGATTCGTTATTTTAGGGATAAAGTTGATCTTATTGGCCCTGTACCACTCAAGGCCACCTTGGAATAATGGCAGGTCGCCAAATCGGGCCAAGAGACAACTTTGCCCTTGTGCGCTTTGATAAATGGTAGAATCCATTTCTCCAAACATTGGGTTCTGTAAACGTCCGACGTCATTGCAGTGCCGTTTTGTGCCCGCAGATGCAGATTGCATGTCACACCATCGTCTTTTTTACGAGCTTGTTATCAAACACAAAATTGCCCTCCCTTCGTCCGGTAGTGATATACAAATTTAGGCCGGGAATCTGCCTCAAGTCTATCTTTACTTACGTCTCCTCATCCATCAGCACGCAGCCTTTGTGCTTGGTGAGCAGCTGGTCGTATAGTAGCCGGAACCGCTTCTGTGCGATGGTTTTTTGTTTGAGCAGCCTATTGGGATGCCTCGATGATTCGAAGCTGCGTTATTCTTCGCACCGTCTCGTGCGCCGCACTCCACATTTATCGAGCTTTATTTTTAGGTTGAATGAATTAGACGCTGAAGTACAATTGAGAGGTTTTTCAAATGAGAACATACATTTTTCCCAATCACAAAAATGTCGCCCAGGTAGACAAAACAAACTCTCCCTATCAAACCACTAAGTATACTATTCTTTGCCCGTTGAAAGGTCGCAGGGGCATTTTGTAATCCAAACGGCATTCTATTGAATTCGTAATGCCCGTTGGGGGTACTAAAAGCCGTCTTCTCGCGATATAACGGGTCCATCTCAATTTGATGGAACCCGGATTTCAGATCCAGCGTAGTGAAATAGCTAGATTTGCCTAAATTATTCAAAATGTCCTCAATTTGTGGCATGGGAAATTTATCATTTACCGTTTTTTCATTCAGTTTTCGGTAATCTATGACGACTCTTATTTTCCTTTTCCCAGATGCGTCTTGTTTTTTGGGAACCACCCATGTTGGCGAAGAATATGGACTGTTTGGCGGAGAGATGATGCCATTCTCCAACAATTCCGCGATTTGTGCCTCCATATCATGTTTTAAATGGTGTAGGTATCGGTAGCTTTTCGTGTAAGTTGGCTTCTCGTCCTTCGTTATAATCTTATGCTTGATTATGTTAGACGCTGTTAACTTTTCGTTATTTTTTAACAGCACTCCTTGGTTCGACTGTAGTATATTCAAAAGTTCGCAAATCTCATAAGACGACAAGTGTGCTGTTCGTATTATTCGTTTTATATCGTTTTTGTGCAAATTGCCTTGCGAATCAACCGGAATAGTAGTAATTGCTTCGAATTGGTTTACCATCAGTCCAAACAATCCTAGTTTCAAAGGTTTTCCCTGGGATGTGGATATTATTTTTATAGTGGATTTACTGTTGCTTGATTTATATAGTCCAGGTTCCAAAAAAATACCGGAAATAAGTTTTTGATACGTGGGTACAACCCATTCTCCGTCCTTTGTAGTATCGATAGTTACTACATGATTATACAGCTTAACTGAAGGAAAATATTTCTTAAACGGAAAAGTTTCTTGCGCGATAGAAATAGTTTCTTTCTCAAAGTCAATCTTAGCTGCCGTTTGAGACATGTATTCTGCCCCTAGTATACCATCGAAGAAATTTAACTCGTGGTAGGTTTAAATAGGCAGATTATGACCTAACAAATTGGCTTGACCAATTTTATTTACTTTAAATTCTCCATTAATATTTCTTATTACGGACGAAGATATTCCACTAATGGTTTTAATTACACCCAGCCGTATAATATTCTTATTTGCTCCAGTGTCGATCAGCAGTTTTATCTTTTTACCTGTCTTTGAGTCAGCACACTCGATGTATGGAATGTAATTTTTTAAGTTGCTTCCTTTAGCAGCAGAACCTGCCAAAAATTTAAAAACTGTTCTTCCTCAGACTCCAGAACTGCTTCATTATTGTTGATCGCTCTTTTGTTTAGGGTCAATCTGCTTTTTGTCGAATCAATATCCATCGGTTGCTCTAACGATTTTCTAACTCTTTGCAGGTATTTTCCCTTCAAACAACTGTAAAGTTTCACCAAAAGTATTAAGCCATCTCAACAAGTGTTTTCTGTTTCCACTGAAAACCGGGATCGATTTGATTGGATCGGGTATTTTGAAGAACCCGTCGATCACGTTAGCATCAACTTCTGGCTTTTCACTGTTGGGAAGTGTTGTACCACATTTTTCGCTAAGCAATAGTTAACGCACTGCTGCTGGTGTTTGAGTTTTAAAAAAACTTAAACTTTATTTCCTACAACATAAGTGCGGGTTAATATCTAACTATCGCGTTTGGATGCTGGATACCAACTGATGATCGCTTCCCGATCTGGATCGTTGGTTCACGGTCTTCAGATTGTAGGTGGTCCGCGTCGCTACGGGAATCTGCAATCTCAGCATAATGTGGTGGTCCGGGGGCCGCGTCGCGATGATCGAATGCTGATTCACAATGTATGCGATGGCGTTGTCCACAATGTATGCGCTGGCGTTGTCTTGACTCCTCCCTTCTTAAATGACTTTGTCCTCAAAGTTTTGTTGCTGCGTGGAATGATGTTGGTCTGCTTACGAATGTTTCTCCGCGTTGCGGTTCTTGGTTTATGTTTACTTTTACCATTCTCCTTCTATTGAAAAATAAGCAGATTACGGTTGCGCATATGAATAGTAACATGAAAGTTCCTCCGAATGCATGAATTTTCCATTTGATGGAATTGTTTTGTAGATTTATACTATGTAGCGTTTCTCGATGTTGCAACGTAAGATTGTTTAGATATTCTATCGGTGGTCTGTCTTCAATTTCGCTTATGTTGACTTTTATTCCCGCTGTCGAGTGGTGTGGTTTACCGGGAATGATGGCTTCATTGTTTGAATAAATTTTTCCGTTGATGATTATGTTGCAATTTTCAAATTGTATCAAGTATGACCCGTTCAATACTTGGCTTGCATTACTGCAATTTGATGATACTTCTGCGATGGCATCATGAATGAGAATATTAGCGTCATTAATGCGTTTCACCAATCCTTTCGAGTGGGGGTGCCCATGGCGCAGTGGTAGCGCGAGGAAACTCCACGCCACAGGTGTGGGATCGAATCTCGAGTCTGGCACCCCCCGGTATTACGAACGGCTGACCACCGATCTATAATATACCGTCTATCTATATATATTATCTATCTATAATATACCGTCTTTCGGTCACCGAAAACTCTTCGGAGAGAGGCCTTGTCCCACTAGGGGATGTAAATTTTTTCGTATTGACATTCGGCGTCTTCTCGTTTCACGAGTTTTTCTATGCATTTGGTGGGTTGTTGCAGATTTACTTGTAGGCATATGTGGAAATCTTCCTGCTCTTAGCATCTTTTCTTAATTTCGAATACATGCGTTCGATTTCGTATTATGAAATTTTGTTTTACGATAATCCGTCTCTCGTGCTGGATTATGGAGTCAATGTATTCGTATTCGTACATTTGTGTGGTTACTTTGGGGAACTTCAGTATGTAGATAATATGCGTCTGATTTACAGCAACTTGCGCAGTTGATTACCCTAGCAATTCCTCTGGAGTACGGTAAGTAATGCTGTTACTCTCTAGGAATTGGGCTATGGAGTTTAGATCATCTAGGGATAGTAGCTTGCTGCTTGGAATCCCGTGTTTCGCGAGTATTTCATTTCATTTCATTTATTTTCACACAATTTTTGCCACGCGGGCTATACAAAGTTTCTTAAATCTATAGTTAAACTTAAAACAACGAGACAGATCACGAGAGGAAGAGAGGGATAGATTACAAGAGAGAGTTGTTAAGACGTGAACGAAAGGCAGGAATGGAGACGTTGTAGTCAAACAGGTGGCTAAAACTATTGAAGGCATGTATGATGGCATCTTCAATTACTTCTAATTTTTCTTGTAGCATGTGCATGTTTGATAACAGGATTAATTGACGAATCTCTGTCTGGTGCGTTACGTATCGTTGATTTTCGATGTTGATAACCTTGTTGGCGACTTCAGTTATTTGTTAGAGTCGTTCATTTAAACCTTGGTTGATAACTACTTGTTTGTTGCTTTTAGCTATTAGTGAGTTTATCGTTGAGTTAATAATGTGTAGGTCGTCGGCGTCTGGATTTCCTGCGATCCACTTCCAAACTTTTCCGATCGTGTCCCATCGTTTTTCTCTGTTTGTAAACGGTATAATCTTTCTAAAGGTTTCCTTAAAGGCGTTCTAGCTTTCATATTAATCAAACTATACTATTATACTGCTTCTTCTATGTATGATAAATCGATTGGATGCATCGTCCTTACATATCCGATTTGAACTTTAGCTTTACTTATTGGTATTATAGCTAAGGGAATATTTAGTTAGATCATATATGCTTATATCTGCTACTATAAGCTTGATCAACAGGGTTGTAATCACTCTGTAACGATAGTTAAAAGAATTTTAAAGAGTGTATTGATATTTTTTCCTTATTTTCTTAGATTCATTTTATGAATTTTTCGATTGTTTGCATCGATTATATACGTTGGATGATTCTTCTTTACTTTTATTATGTTAAAACGACTTTCGCGTTTATTATTTGTTTTCTTCCTTTCATATACAAGTTATGAGTCTACTCGTAACAAATTTATAAAAAAGTATAATTTTTTTTGTTACCGCTTAAGTCGGTGGTTGGAAACGAACTAACTACAAATTTAGCTTGAAATTATGTCGCGGCGCGGTCGCGCACGAAGGTCCGCCACGTCAGCGTCTGGTCGGTGTCCGGTTCTCTGGTCGGTGTCCGGGCCTGCTGCGCGTGGTCTGCTTCGTCGACGATTCCCACGGTGGACAGCGGTCGCTGGCTGGCGTGGTCACGTTGCCCTGCCACGTGATCACCGTCGTCTGCCGTGTAACTTACATAATCGTTTTCTTCATAGTCTTTATATTTTTCATCTTTGATTTTTTCTTCATTCTTTTTGAATATTTCGAGTATTCTTCCATTTGTTCTTCTCTTTTTCTTGCTCTTTCTTGTGGATCATCTGTTCGTTCTCCTACGTATACATTTCTTGGTGTATCCTTTATAAATGAGTGAATAGTATGATTATCGCTATACAAATTATAAACGGATTGTTGCACTAATGTTATAATACTCTACTCTGGATTGAGCTTTTTCGTACATCTCTCTATTTCTCTAATGGTCAAATGACATCTCTCTATTTGACCTGGAGTTTCAAAGATTTAAATTTAATATTGATTGTTCGATTACATTCGATACAAAAGTACATTCGTTGTCTATAACAATTTGGGCTGGCAAGTTCCAGCCATATACAGTATTTTCAGTCATACAATTGCTAGTTTCAACCGGTTAATTGAGCCGTCCAAACGCTGCGGTGATTCATACACCTGCTCAATTGCGGCTTACAAGCGAGTGGCGAGAACCAATCGCTGAGGGGAATCATCGAAGCGAATTGTGGCGGCTGCTAACCGGTAGCAAATTTGCGGTTATTTGGCAACCTTGCAAGGGCGGCGCTGTTTACCGCACATTCAAATGTCTTACACAAATAACCGTTAGATGTCGTGTAAAAGTTATAAAGAAGTACGTTTAAAAGAAATATCGTAATTAGTTGTTACGCAAAAACTATTATGTCAAAAACTGAATATGTTTTTTCCTTTCAACGCGCTCCATTAATTGTTTAGCACGACATCTAACGGTCATTTGTGTAACACATTTGAATGTGTGGTGAACAGCGCCGCCATTGCAAGGTTGCCAGACAAGCGCAAATTTGCTACCGGTTAGCAGCTGCCACAATTCGCTTCCATGATTCCCCTCAGCGATTGGTTCTCGCCACTATATGCTTGTAAGCCGCAATTGAGCAGGTGTATGCATTCCGGGGAAGTAGAATTTTTATGAATTTTCCTTAGCGTTTCTGTGTGCAAAATTATGGATATTTTTAATCTCTTCAATTTGTTTTTCTACGTCGCAAAGATATTCGACTTGTATTTGAGAAAATCTAGCTTTAAATGTTTTTGGATTGTAAAGATTTTTATAGACTTCTAGGATAATTCCCATTGTTTGTTCATCTGTATGAATTCCATTAATTACGTTTGGATTAATAACTTTTTTGAATTTATGCTTGATAAAATCTGTAGTAAAATGTGGTTCAATGAAAATATGCCTTTTAAATTTGGGTAAAGGGCTTATTATTGCTGTTTGCGTGCTTCTGTTGAAGGGATATATGAATTATCGTCTTCATCAGCTGAGTGCTGGGTTGGTGTTAGTGAGTTAATTTGTATTCTGGATAGGGCGTCGGCTACGACGTTCGATCGTCCTGGTTGGTACATAACTGGTAATCGTGTTCCTCTATGAATGATTTCCATCTTTTCAACTTTGCGTTGTTGTTCTGCGGTGATAAAGCAAATGTTAATGGTTGATGATCAGTATGGATATTAATTTTTGCTCCGTATATGAAATTTCTCAGTGTATGTAGTGCCCGCACGCTGGCAAGCATCTCCTTTTAGTTTGTTGTATAATTTTCCTCAGTTTGGGAAAGAGTTCGGGAAATGAAGGTTATTGGTCTATCTCCGTCGTGGCATTTTTGTGAAAGCACAGCTCCTAGTGCTTTATCTGATGCATCTGTTGTCAGTTCAAATGGCTTCTGGAAATCTGGAAAAACTAAAACATCATTAGAAGATATTACGTCTTTCAAGGTTTGGAATGCGTTCTTTGCATTTTGATCAAATTTAATAGGAACATTTTTTGATTCGTTTTTTGAAATTTTGCGATGGCCATCCTCCCCTCTTAGGAGTTTTGTGATGGGTTTTGCCAAGTGTGCATAGTTTTTAATAAACCTGCGGTAATAACCTGACAGCCCTAAAAATCTTCTCAGTTCTTTAAGGTTCTGTGGTTCTTGGAATTTTTTTATGGCTTCAACTTTTTTTTTGTTTGGCTTAAGTCCTTCACTTGAGACAATGAATCCGAGGAATTCTACTCCTGTTTTTAAGAATTCGGATTTGTCTGGCTGTATTTTGAAATTTGCGGCTCGCAATGTGTCTAAGACAATTTTCAAGTTATGCAGATGTTCTTCAATTGTTCCACTAAAAATGATTATGTGTTTACATCGATGATGTAAACGTTACATATTTTTCGGATGTGTTCTCTCAAAGTGTTGTCCATGACGCGTTAGAATATGGAGGGTGCATTTTGTAATCCAAAGGGCATGCGTACGAATTCATATTTTCCGTTGTTTATCGAAAATGCAGTTTTTTCGATGTCGTTCTCCGACATGGGTACTTGATGAAATCCTGATGCTAGATCTTCTTCTTCTTGGCGTAACGACCTCTTGGTCATGCCTGCCCGTTAAGGGCTTACGAGACTTGATTCCCTGTTGTACTTGGATAGTCAGTCCTCTCGTACAGGGGAGGGTCCGGTCTCGGTTGGGATTCGAACCCACCCCGTCGAGGTGGTGAGCCCCAACGCTCATGGGCCGATTTTCTAACCGGCGCTACCGCTCGGCTGTCGCGGACCTCCCGGATGGATGCTAGATCAAGGCTTAAACAGTAGATGGATCCGGAATAGGATATTTATCACTTATTGGTTGAGTATTTAATTTTCTGTAGTCTACGACAAGTCTATATTTTTTTTCATTTGCAGCGTCCAGTTTTTTTTGGAACAATCCACACTGGGGCATTGTATGGGGATTTGGAGGTCTGATAATTCCATCAATTAGGAGATTTTCAATTTGCCTGTTAATTTCACCTTTAAGTGCTTGGGGATAAGGATAAGTTTTACTGTAGATTGGCGATTCATTTTTTGTCCTTATGGTAGCTTTTACTTGTGACGTAAAAGGTTATTTAGAATCAGGTGGTTGCAAAAAAACCTGATATTCCTGCAATAGGTTATGTAGCTGTATTTTTTCGTTTTGGTTGAGATGACTATCGCGGATATTTATTTTATTTACTTCCTGTAATTCATATTGGTGTAGGGGTATTACATTTGTACCGTTAATGATTAATTCATCATTGGTGTTGTATCAATAACTGCTTTGATTTCTTTCAGTGAATCGTGCCCTGTTATAGCATCGAATGATTTCAAGTTTTCAAGATGATAAAATTTTAACATTTTATATGAAAATGGTTTGAATAGTCGAGCTTGTGAATAAGCTTCGATTTTTAGGGCCTATTACGAGACTCGAACGTTCGAGAATTTCCGACTCGAACGGCACATTTGCATTATGCCTCATCTTCGAGTTTCCGTTCGGCTCCCGTTCGAGAACTTTTTTGTCGATCAAAGTAATCTGTCGAACAATTTGGGAAAAATTGCATTACGGTTCTCGAACGGGATCTCGAATACGACAAATTTTTATCCGTAGTGGTCTAGTGCTACGGAAAGTACCAAAAAGTTCTATCGAAGTCTTATGTAAATTACGATACATAAGATACACTTGAAGTAAAATATGGCGTTTTCATTATGCGAAGGTATCTTTTCGCTTTAAATTGGAGAAAAAACACAAACCGAACTCTTCACAATTTTTTCATTGTTTACAAAATGCAACAGTCGATTCACACCACTTTGACAGTTGCGCTTGGAAAAAAATCGATGAAACTTTCATCGACTCGAACAAGTGACCGTAATGCAATTTTCTCTGACGTTCGAGTCGGCGGTTTCCGTGTGATGAGAGAGTTATTTGAGTCTCGTAATAGGCCCTTTTATGTCTCCTGCTACTGAAGATACATAAAATGGTTTATCAATTTTATGGGAAATTTTAGCATGTTTCGGGTGGATATTGTTTTTATTCGAACCGGTATCAATGAGCATTTTTAATGGCTCCGAGGCGTTACCGTAAAACAGAAAATAAGGCAACGCCGAGTTTAGTCTAAAAAATTAAGTTCTGCGACTTCGACAGTGTCACTGAAGTTGCATCCTTCTTGTTTTTCAATGGTTCAGAGGTGATGATGAGTCCCACCTCTTACCCCAACACAGGTTTGAGAATGGCGGAGTTATCAAAAGATATTTGTTTCAAACTTTAAAGCAAATCACGAAGTGGTGGGATCAAAGTGACCCTTCACGAAAAAGACCAGTCAGCTCTCTTTTCCTTGCATACAGCGGTTAGCACAACTTCCAAAAGATAGAAATCGTGGAACCACTCTCCGGAGTGCGCGGCCAAACAATGCTCTCTCCTATTCGTGTAGCCGGTATCTCCCTTGTCCAACATATGGAGGGGAGTTACCACTTTCCAGGATTGGCAAATTAAGCAAACCTTATCCGTGAGACAATTGGTCGAAAAAATCATCAATGGATGAATTCGAGGCGCCTGTCACGTGATTGCACAAGAGCGACTGATGCAGTTCCTACAGAAAGATCAACTTCAAATTTCCACTTTTACGCGCGCGTGTCTCAAAGATATGTTGTTCCATTTTTTTTTATTTACATTTAAATTTGCAAAACAAAAATCTCATCATCATCATCTGTGAGATCGTGATGACAAGTGCAATGCTTACAACTGCTACTACTCTTTCTCCAAGGTACCCCGGTAACAAGCCCCTCAGGAGTTTGAATATTAGTATCATAGTCTGATACACTATCCGCTGCTCTACCGACATCCATTGCAGGACATCCAGCATAACAGCAGACGGCGTGTACCGACTACAACACAACACTAACCTCATTACCCTATTTTGCACTTTTTGCAACCTTTTGAGCTGTGTCCGATTGCCGAGGAACAATATTTATGGACAAAAATCAAAATGCGGTGAGATAATTGATTTGTAGAGGTGAACTTTCCCAAAAAAGTTTAGGTTGTTCCCCAGTCTACTCATCACCCCACACTTCTTTGCCACCTTAGCGATGACCCCATCAATGTGTGCACTGAATGTAAGCCCGTCGTCAAGAATTACTCCCAGATATTTGACCTGGGAGACTCGGTCAATTGGTTCCGTGTTGATGGCGATGGAAAGCTGGCCGATCCACTCCCTCCTCGACATTACCATGTAGTGTGTTTTACTAACATTCAATGCGAGTTTCTTGTATTTCAACCAGCCATCCAGAGCCACCAAGTCTTCATTCAAAAGGGACTCTGCCTGTTTCACGTCCTTTCGCGATATAAATATTACTGTGTCATCAGCAAAAAGATTTATCTCGCAGGAACGTAAGACCTGCTTCATGTCATTTATATACATGATAAACAAAATTGGTCCAAGAACACTTCCTTGTGGAACCCCAAGGGTGTTTTCAATAGGATCTGAAACAGATTTTTTGAAAATTGTTCTCTGGGTTCTACCTGTCAGATAATCGCTGAACCAACTGAGTTCCCTCCCATCAATACCGAATCGTCTAAGTGTTGTGAGCAACAAGGGTCTCGATATTGTTTCAAATGCCCGTTTTAGATCCAAGAAGATGGCAAGTATCGGTTCCTCACTATCCATCAACCCCTTCCACTTCGCAAGCTGCAGGTTCAGTCCGGTTTCACAGGAATGTCCTTCCAGATATCCCGAATGCTCCCGGGCAAGCAGGCCGTTTTGGTCCAGGTATTGCACCAATTGGTCCTTGATCACAACCTCCAGGACCTTCTCAACAGTATGAAGCATGTTGATGGGGCGGAACTCTTCCGCCTTGATAGCTCCAGTCAGTTTTGGAATAGGTACAACCAATGACTCCTTCCATGTATCCGGAAAAACACCCCTCTCCATCGATTGGTTAATTAAGTCCAGGAGCGTCTCGCCAGCCACATGAAAGCAATCCTGCAATGGTTTTGCATTTACATTTCCTATTCCTGCCGTTTTGGTCAGGTCAAAACACATCTGCCAGTTAAGAAGTGTGTCCGCTCGGGAAAGGGGATAAAAAACAAGAAACTTGTTTTTTCGTTCTTTTTCTTTATTAAACACACAATTGAGTTTACAGTTCTTACACTTGTAATCAATCACTTATTCTTCTTACGAAGATCGGGACCGTGCGACTGATCGGTGTCTTCGTCGATGCTAGTAGTCTGTGATGACGGCTGGTGTCGGGGTTGAACTGCAACTGGTTTGATTCGTTGCTGCGGAGACCTTTTATACTGTTGATTGCTGCTATCAGTTATGTTCATGAGGTAATCATGCATTCGGGGCACGCTGCGACTGCATGGACGCCGGAAACGATTAGCTCCAGATTTGGGATGCGTGTTTCTGTCATTAGTGGCGTCGAGGGTCGAATGATCGTTTAATTGTTTTCATGCTAAAAAAATATGATCGAGGGTCGCGGCCTTGATTTTAATTAAATTTAATCGTTATCACATCGTGGTGTGCTAACTTGCCGAAGCTTGCTCATGTCTATTGGTTGAAAAGAAAATCTATGCCTGGGAGTATCAACAAGTGTGACGCTATTCACAAAAAAGTTGTTGCACCATTCTGCGACCACCGCCTCATCGGACTCGAAACAGTTATCGAATTTCACGCATGAAGCGGTATTCTCGTCGGGTTTCAACATGCTTTTAAGAAGTTTCCAAAGTTCCCTACTATTACCCTGATGCTTGCTAATTTCCCTACTGAAGTATTCCTCACGAGTAGTTTTTAAAGACCTACTGTACTCGTTTCGTAGCTTAGTGTACTCACACCAATGTGAAGCCAGATTAGTCCGAACAAATGTTTTATACACTTTGTCTCTTTTCCGCTTTAGACGTTCCAGAGCCAACGTATACCATCTGCCAGAGTATCTAGTCTCCACGGTCCTTTCATAAACTAAACTATTCATAGCACTCTTTAGTGTATCCTTCAATAGATCTGCAGCTTCCTGGAAATTTGTAGTTTCCCTCTGTAGTCCCAATGTGACCGCCTGACAAAGACCCTCTTTAGAGTACCTATTTCAGCATTTAACTTGTTTTTGAACTGTCCTGAAACGTTCATCATTCAAGTTTAAAAGCAAAGTTTCATGATCAGATATTTTTGCACAAGCATCTGTTACCACGCTAATTGAGTCTGTGTTGCAGTACACATGGTCAATCAATGTCCTGTCAAAAATCAATTATTCGTAATACGGGTAGCTGCACTATCCTTCTGCTTCAGGCACACCGAGTCCATAAGCTTCTTCAATTTTTCGGTCCTCGCATCATTGAACCAATCAATGTTGAAGTCACCAACCAAGACATTACGCTTGCCAAAATCTAGAAATCTGTCTAACCAGTCCTCCAGAATTTCGGCAAATCGTGAGTCACTCGAACTAGGTGAGTGATACAGAACGCCATAGTTTGCAGCCGCCATGCCCCGAGTCACAGTAAACCCCAAAAACCAGTTGCCTTCCAGTGATTCGTTTAGAATCACCTTCAAGACAACCGAGTTTCCAGCATAAACTGCAACCCCTCGTGTGTGTCGTGAGTGGGACAAACAGGACACGGCCCTGTACCCCGGTATACTAAACTGATCATATGTTTCACACTCCGTTATATGCGTCTCAGATAGAAGGACCAACGCGGGTTGCATCCTTTCTACAGAGTCGCGTAACAGAACATAGCTTGACGATAGGCCAGCGACATTGCAATACATGATGTCATATCGCTGTCCTATCCCCAGCAATCTCTGCTATTGGGAATGCTTAGCAATCTTTGATGCCTGTTTTTTGTATATGGGGCACTCGCTACTAAAAGCAGCATGTTCCGTGCTCCCCCTTGAACCCGCCAACACGACTTACATTCCGACGTCCTGTGGGCACCACTGCACCTAGAGCAGGCTTCCTCCTTATTGCACTCGGTGCTCTTGTGCCCAAACTGCTCGCACCGGAAACACCGCAATACATGAACAGAAGCGCTTATCGAACAACTGTCAAAACCTATTTTGACCTTTTTGAGGTCCTCTAGACATTGTGCCGATTCCCTGTCCACATCGATCACGACATTGTACTTCTGGTACTTGTAGAACCTACTACAAGTTCGAGGTAAATTTGACAGTTCCTTAGGGAATAGGAAAATAATTTTTAAAAATTTATGTTAAACATTAAAAGTGGCGTCGAGGGTCGAATGATCGTTTAAAACAATTTTTCTACAAAGTTTAGCTTGCCATGTTTGCCGCATTTTTCACTCGAAGTACCACCCCTCCGCGTCGATGGCCGCCTGCACCCGCTTCCGGAACCGCGCGCTAGCCCGGACAACCGTGTCCCTGGGGAGGGCGGCAAACACGGTCGTTATTTTGGCCACCAGCTCCGCTTTAGTATTGCAGGACGCCCTGTTGGTGTCCTGCTCAACTTTGCCCCACACAAAGTAATCCATTGGATTCAGGTCAGGGGAGCTGGGTGGCCAAACGTCGGTGCTGGTGTACTGGTGAAAGTTGGCAGTTAGCCATTCCCGTGTTTTTTTGCCGTATGGCATGGTGCTGAATCCTGCTGGAAGACGTACGGCCGTCCATTGGCCACCGTCTCTATCCACGGCTTCACTACGGTGGCCAGCAGGTCAATATAGCCGTCAGCGTTCAGCCGCAGGCCCTGGGGGAAGATGTGAGGCGGCATCACGTCTCCCTCCGACGAGACGCACCCGAACACTATCACCGTCTGCGGAAACTTCGTCTGCGGCACACGGGGCACATCAGCAGCACAGTAAGCGAGCCAGCGGTTGTTCTGCACGTTGTGTTTCTGGTCTTGACAAAAGTTCTTCTCGTCAGAGAACAACGTGCCTGGCTGCGCCGGGTGCTTCAGCCAGCTCAGCAAGCGCTTAGCGTTGGCAAGCCGCTTTTCGCGCGTTTTTGCTGTTATGAGCTGTCCCCTATGTCGCTTGTACGACGTGTACCGCAGGTCTTCACTTAACGTCATCTTGACGGTGCTCGGGGCCACGCCAACGTCTCGCGCCAGGGCCCGGATGCCGACGCCGGGATCGGCCGTCACCCGCTGCTCCAATCCGGCCACGAATGCGTCGGTCCGCAGGCAATCCGACCGCCTGCTGTGCTGTTAACGTAAAATGACACTGTCCACATCTTCTCCACACTCCTCGAGCTGAACGCGAATTGTTTTTATGGTGTTCAGCGAACACATCGCCGCCTTCCGAATTTCGGCATTCGTATGGCCGGCACGCACCATCATCACACACGTTGTGCGTTTCTGCAATTCGGTAGGCTTCCACATTTTTCCCGAGTGTAAACCACTAAATCGAGACAGGTTTTTAACGGCTTGAACAATTAGAGGTTAATACAAAAAGTCACGGTTACAAAAGAAGAACACGGACCGAAGCTTAAGTTGTGCGACCGTTCTGGTCGGAGGTCGGTTGCAGAAGACCTCTGCCTCGTGGCTTTATTTTGAAATATGTCATAATCCCAGATGCTTAAGACTAAGGTGTGGTTCATCCGAGGTGTTTACATTAGAGGTATACATAACTTCAAGGTGGTTAAATATAGGAGTTAACAGCTCGGCCTATCCTGACCCTCAAATTGCCCTCAATTTGAAATACAATTTAATCGCAAGAATCCTCATCGCTAGAATCTTCAGCATGGTCAGATACATTTGGTTCTGCCCATTTCCTAAGCTTATTGGCCTCAAGAACCCCATCGTAGGGTATTTGCGTAATAGTATTGCCCTCGACATCCCTGATGACATACCGGTCATTGGACAACACTTTATGAACAATATAAGGTCCCCTGAACCTGGCTACAAACTTCTTGATAGGGAGAGAGCTATCTACATTTCGTATGGCTACGTAATCACCAACCTGATATGTGGGGGCAGATTTATGGTGCTTCCTAAAGTACTCCTCATTTATAAGTTGTGACCGAATGATGTTGTCCGAGGCCTCGTCTCGTACACGTTCCAAGTCCCGTTCGTTAGCCCGATGGTGGGAATTCAGATATTCAGTCAATTCGTCCGTATAAGGGATATCCTCTTGCTCAATGCCAAAGAGGAGAACAGATGGAGGGAACCCCGTATTAGCGTGCGTCACGTTGTTGAGTGCGTGTTCAGCAGGGGAAAGATGAACATTCCAATCATCAAACTCAGGAGAGTTGCAAAGTTTACTCAAGATGGGTCGGAGAACACGATTCACTCTTTCAACCTGTCCATTAGCTTGGGATGAGGCAGTCGCATTAAGCACGTGATCAATGTCATAAGATTCCAAAAACTTCTTAAATTCCCGAGAGGTAAAACAGGTTCCACGATCACTAATGATTCGCCGCGGTCGACTATAATACGAGAAGTATTGCCTGAGGGCCAAAAATACTTCCCTAGCTCCGGTAGAGCGAGTGGCATAAAGTTTCACAAACTTAGTGAAAGGGTCAACGACCACTAAAATATATTTCTTTTTCGATTTAGTGAGCGGCAAGGGGCCAAAATGGTCGATGTGCAAAGTATCGAAGGGTAAGGGGGCCTTAGGGATGCTGTGCAGATTTCTGTTATTGGTGCTGGCAGGGGCAGAATAGATAATGCACTTTAAACAATTCCTGATGAATGTTTCCACCTTTTTCTTCATAGAGGGAAACCAGTAATGGTTACTGATCTTACTACAGGTCTTGTCTACTGCCAGGTGTCCTATCTTCTCATGCACGAGTCTGATGACGTTAGACTCCATCTCCGAAGGGACATAAAATTGAAGCTCCCGAGAAGACGACTGACGGAACACAAGCCCGTCCTGCAAGATGTAGTCGTCTAACTCGCCCGATGTTAGCTGAGACTTATGGTTCATAATTACGGGATCCATGGACTGGGCTATTTGAAGTTGAAAGTCAACATCCAGCTCGCTGATGGCTCCGATGGCAACGGTCCGACTTAATGCGTCCACATGTCCCATGGAAACACCAGAGCGATGCTGGATGGTATAATCGTAATCTTCAAGAAATAGGGCCCAGCGTGCAATCTTCGCGGAGGTGTTGCGGTTTTTAAGCGTAGAAACAAGAGAATTACAATCAGTAACTATTGTCAGAGGGAGACCATGAACATAGGTGTGAAATCTCTTCAAAGCATAAATGACGGACAACGTCTCCAGTTCATAGCTGTGCAATTTCGACTCGTCCTTAGAGGTAGTCTTCGAAAAGTATGCAACAGGATGGAGTTTATTGTCCTTCTGCTTTTGCATCAGCACAGCACCAAAGCCGAAAGAACTGGCATCACAATGCAGCTCCGTTTTAGCTTTCGGGTCGAAAAGGGCCAACACAGGAGATTCAATCAGCTTCTGACGAAGGGTTTGGAAAGCTTCCACGCAATCCGAACCAAAAACAAAAGGAGTATCCTGGCACAAAAGATTAGTGAGTGGCTTTGCAATGCAAGAAAAGGAAGGAACAAAGCGACGGAAGTATGAAAACAGGCCCAAGCATCTCCTAAGTTGTTCGGTGTTCTTAGGCATAGGGTAGTTTTTGATAGATTCGATATGCCTATTGCTTGGTCTTATACCGGAAGCACTGGCCTCATACCCAAGATAGTCAAGGCGAGTGTGAGCGAATTTGCACTTACTAATACGGAGCTCCAAACCAAACTGCTTCATCCTCTCCAGCACCGCGCGCAGAGTCTCCAAATGAGATGAAAAATCGGAGGAAGCGATAATAATATCATCGAGATAAACAACCAACTGCTCAGCCTCGATGAACTCGCGCAAGACAGAATTGATAAACCCCTGAAATTCTGAGGGGGCGTTCTTAAGCCCGAAGGGCATTTTCACGTATTCGTACTGGCCATCGGGAGTCACAAATGAAGTGTACTTAATTGAATCATCATGCATCCTAACTTGGTGAAACCCTCTTTTCAAATCTAGAAGGGTGAAGATACACTTGTTGCTAAGATGTTCTAGGCAAGTCTCGATTAACGGGAGAGGGAAGTTGTCCCTGATGGTGATCTTATTCAAGGGCCGATAATCGACACACATGGGCACTTCTCCACTTTTCTTCCAAACCAGTACGAGGGGTTAGGCATAAGGCGAATTGCTGGGTCTGATAATATTTTCCTTAAGTAGCTGATTATCAATATCCCGCACCTGACCTCGCTCTCCGTAAGAGAGACGCCTTGGTTTCGCATAGAGGGGGGTATCATGAATGAGGTTTAGTTTCATTACATGAGGTGCCTGACTGATGTTCGCCGAAGGATAATTAGTGTAACACTGATCGAACGCATTATCAATAGACAGAAGTTCTTCAGCAGAAAGTTCGACTCCAGTATCTAACTTATCTGGATCATTAAATAATTCTAGCGCACAAATATGTTCGAAAGGGTCCGCAATGGAAACAATAGAAAGTTGGTCAGGCCGTGAAAATTTTTCAGAAGGCACTAATGGAAGAGAAAGGTTAGGTTGATACGTGAGACAGATGTTAAACTTTCGGAGCAAATCACGTCCAATAATGATCGGCCACGGCATATCGGTACCGGGAAGAATAATAAACTTATGTAACACGATGTTATTGCGCAATTCTACCTGGCATTCGACCTGTCCGCGGGTCGACAATATAGCATCTCCTAATCCTTTGTATCCCGACGGAACGGGGGCACCGACATGACCAGGGGGTGCCAAGTAGTCGGCAAGAAAACTCACTGGGCTCCCCGTGTCGAGTAGAGATCGGGCCTTTGTTATTCCTGACCAATTATTGTTAATCTTAAATTTGGCACGTACCATCTCGTGCTCGCCATACAGCGCACTGCTTTCCGCAGGGTCAGCATCCGAAGAGTGGGCAGCAGCGGTGGTGGCCCGGTTGGGACACTCGCGATGAGTATGCCCCAACTGGCAGCATCTGAAGCACGATCCTCGGGGCCGAAGGGGTTTCGGGCAGGCACTCTGGTAGTGGCCATAACCGGAACAGTTGTAGCACCTGAGGTTGACGATCGCTTCCTTTGTCCGAGGGGCCGGGATGTTCACTGAAGTTGGCCTAGCAGCGGGGGCCGTCGTCCGGGGTGTAGTAGCCGGGGTCGGGCGAGAAGCGAGCATCGCTTCGTACTTCTTCAGGTACACCTGGAGGGCACAAAAGGTAGTAATAGTGTAGCGCATCGCATCAGTGTGAACAGGATCGTTGAGGCCGTCCAATATGATGTCAACCAATTCCTCCTCACCAATATGTGTTCCGGCGATATTCTGCATCTCGATGACATATTTGATGAGGGATTCGCTGGGTAGCAAACGGCGACTTTTTGTACACTGCTTCAAGCGATGTCACTTTCCGGAAGGTCTCAAGTAGCAGGGACTTCAGGTCAGCGTAGTTAGCCACTTCGGCCGATCGGGCAACCAAGGCGGCGGTTCCCGTCAGCAAACGAATGGCACTAAAACACTTGCCGACTTCTCCTGCCTGGTATAACGTAAAGGCTCTTTCAAGGCGGCCAAACCATTTACAGATGTCGTCGTCGTCGTCGCCACTAAACTTTCCGACGAAACTTTCCAAATTGGCCTGGGCGTTTTCAGGAAGGGACAGCGGGGGCACCGGGTTGTCTTCGTTGGCTTCCAATTTCGCGTTCAACACCACGCGGTTGGCACGTGGTTTTCGCGCCGACATAACCTCACTGTTCAGCACGGCGTCCTCGTATAGTTGCCGGATCTGGCGTAGGGTTGCCGAGGGGGGTACCGGCACTTGGGCTTCCGCCAACACACTGAGCATCTCACTTTTATTTAACATACTTTTTTTCGGGTAATCCCACTTCTGATAGTTGTAAACCACTAAACCGAGACAGGTTTTTAACGACATGAACAATTAGAGGTTAATACAAAGAGTCACGGTTACAAAAGAAGAACACGGACCGAAGCTTAAGTTGTGCGACCGTTCTGGTCGGAGGTCGGTTGCAGAAGACCTCTACCTCGTGGCTTTATTTTGACATATGTCATAATCCCAGATGCTTAAGACTAAGGTGTGGTTCACCCAAGGTGTTTACATTAGAGGTATACATAACTTCAAGGTGGTTAAATATAGGAGTTTACACGAGCAAGATATTTTTGGCACTTGTTTACACAACTTTTAGCAATCGAATGACATATCAATCATTTCGATACGTCAACTCAACCCTGAGATATAAACCTAAAGGCCAGGTGTCAAATTTATCTCGAACACCCTGTACTTTCGTACATTCCAACAAGCTCCAGTGTCGTGAACGGGATCCCTGCATTCTGTTCTTTCAGAAGTGCAATCACGTCCTCGTCAGAGTACTTCTCCGTCATTCCCATTATCCTTACTCTGGACAGCGGCAAACGAACGGAATAATCATCCCCGAGTTTGGACTGCACTTCCTTCCTAATCTCATCTAACGCGATTGCAGGACACTGCACAAAAACCTGACCTTTCCTACCATTGCGGAAGTCCGACATCTGCTGCTTCCTCGGATCCAACCGGGTGCGTAGATCGACTCTTGTCTTGTTGCAAGATTGATCCACCTTCGGTACTATTACCAAAGACTTGGAGAGTTTTTGCTCTGCCACTTTAGCCACGTCCTTTTTCCCAATTTTGGGCCCAGAGCCAGCCCCCTTCACAACACTTTTGGTTGCTGTGGGCTTGGTAACAGCTCTTCCCATGTTCAAATTGCTATTAATATTTTGAACGTTATTGTCCAAAATATTAGTCGCCCCACTTTTTTTGGCCACTACTGTAGCAAAGCTCTCACTCCCCTTTTCTCTGACACTCACCGGTGAAGGCTTCTCTACAATAACCTTCGGCACATTGAGGGCTCTCAAAGTGGTGGTATCGGCATCGGGCAAAGTTAACTTAACTTGGCGCTCTACCTCCACACACACTTCTTTTTTTATGTCATCTAGTCCCTTTTTCATCGCTTTCTCAATCAGCGTACACATTTTATTTGCTACTGCCTGTAGTGTAAGGGATAGCCCTCCACTTGACGGTTTGCTCGCTTTCACCACTACATCTTTCATGCCCGGCTTCTCAGTTCTAGCGATACAATTATCGCACATAAACCAAACATTCTTGTTCTTTTTTAGTACCTTGGGAGTAAGGTCAGCGCAGAGGTAATGAAATCGACCGCCGCAATCTCCTTTGCAGACGACCGGGTCATCGCTATCCGAAACGACCACGGAGAATTTCTTGCACTCCATGGCCGTTCAAAACAAATCCGAGCAAAAACGCTCGCAAATAAAAATACTATACCTACCGCGCCACAAGCTGCCGTCGCACCCACACAAAACACAAATTGATCGTTTGGCCTTAGAGCCCCGCTACATGACCCGCAAACTCAAAAACTTTGCGGCGCAAAGAGGGGAACAACCGAAAAGTTTGCGTCAGAAACTTTTCAGCTCCGTGAGCTGAAAACTGCACCCGCGAAGTTTTTGGCAGCTAACCGCAAACTCAAATGCGCCAGAAGAAGAAGATGAAAAAGAAATAAATGTAAACATAACAAATCTCAAAAACAAAATAATCGAACATATGGTGATAAATTTACGTGTTTATTTTGCAGCTACAGTAATATTTTGTCATTTTATAGCTAAAATATTAATTATAACTTCACTATAGATCAGGGGTCGGCAATCATTATTTTGGGACGCAATGTATACCTAAAACTGTATGGGGAAGGAACAGCAAGAATTTTATTAACAACCATTAGGGGTGGCTGGGGTAATACGCACCCCTGAGGCAATACGCACCCTTTCCCAGTTCCATTGAAAAACGAGTTTTCAACGCGTAAAATGTAGTCACCCTGCAAGATCAACCTGAAATATGGTCACCCTGTGAGTTTGATAGCTCTACATCAACAGAAACGCGAAATAAACGCAAAACAAAATGATTCTCAGCTCAGACAGTTTTTGTTATAATGTGACTTACCATTCCGCTAAGGAATATTAAGTGCAAAAACCGATATTTACCCACGAGGAATACGAAATTTAGTGAATTGAGAATCAGTGCTTGAGACTATTCTTGTAAATTTCGGAAGGTATGCAAATTTACTCATATTTTAGCTGAAAATGTGGGGAACTATGAATGGGGGCAACATGCACCCAGTATGTCGAGGTAAAATGCACCAGTTTGTAAACAAACTATCTTTATTTGACAGTGGATGTTGCCTCTTTGTTGTGGTGCGTATTGCCTCTTTGTTATGGTTTGTATTGCCCCTTTTTTGTGGTGCGTATTGCCCCTTTGTTGTGGTGCGTATTACCCCTAGCAAAGGTGCGTTTTGCCTCAACCAGATACAGATAGATCAAAAATTGAACTTTTTCAAAACTTAAAAAAAAAGTTTTTCTTAGCAAAAAAAGCAAACATTCCTGAATTGGTAACTAGTTTGAACCTTTATGAATCCTATCCAGTGATAAAATCAACAATCAAGAGCCAAGTTGTTAGAAAATTTTATAGTTTTCCTTAAGGGGTGCGTATTACCCCATCCACCCCTACTTTTAGAACACCGTTATGCCCGAGTGCTTGCTGAAGTTGGTTAGAGCAAGCTTCAGTGTTAATTTGTTGGTGTCAAGAAATGCAACTGTCGCCCGTAAGAAATAATACTACATGCAGTTGCGATCAGCGCATCACTGCATTAGAAAATCAAGTGAAGAATTTAATTAAAAAAGTAGCAATAGCAGAGACAAAACTGGAAATAGCCACTTCCTTAATGTATAGACGAGATAATGTTGAACCTTTAGATTTCAATCAAAATCCGATGAATTCTGAGGTAGAGATGGTGGAAATTGAGAAACAACTGCATGATGATGCAACCTTTAAGGAGAACTTGAGCAAGTTTTGAAAAAATCATATTATAACTGACGATATTCCAAATCGGTTGCATGAAACCTTAGATGTATTATTCACAAAACATGGTTTGCTTCATGTAGTTGGACAGAGGTCAGCAGGATTGTACTCAAAATTAAAATGCGTAGCGTTACAAAAATTTGAAGTTTAGCTAGGGATGTTTCGGGTAGTAACGGTCGCGTTTTTAAAAACAAAATATTTAATAATTTTTTTTAAAAACGGCTGCAAAGAGCTGTCCAACGGTCGAAACAGTGTTCCGGGATGAGAATTACATCCTGTAAACATAAATTTAGTGAAGAAGATTTTGAAGTAAGCCTGTGATAAAGTGACACACTAAGTTTAGACATATATTTGGCAGTGAATAAAAACAAGAACAACAAGTACAATATTACCCATACAAAGGTTTTTATTAGTCTACTAAAGTATGCAACAAAGGAGTGAACAATGCACTATTCTCTTGGTCAAGATTAATAAAAACTAACTTCCATTTTATATGGTCTGGAGTATACAAAGTTGTTTCTACAGTCAAGTCAGTGATGTATCCACAAGAGGCTAACCGAACCGAGGAGAGATGTGGTTTGTCAAAATAAGCATATTTTTTTGTTAATTTTTGTCCAGCTATTTTTATCCCGGCGGGTGTTTTCATGGCAGTAGAATATTTAATTATTTCAAAATTTTTTTTCAAAAACCAGCCGTCTCTTTTGTCATTTTTGAGAATAAAATCGTCAAAGTTTACTTCTATACTATTTCCAGATTTTGTCAAGTATGCGCTTCTTGGATCATTTGGTTGATATCCTGTCCTAATATTAAAATTATCTAATTCGGAAAGTCTATCTGCTACTTGCTGCAAGCCTCTGTAGCCGTTCCGGAGCATATTTTTAATATGCTGCAACTCGTTTTCGAAAGGGTATGCCGACAAGGTACCTAGTGCACCAAATTTGGCCACTTCGTCATAGACGTGTACCGTAAACTAGACCGTACCGTCATAGACGTGTACGTGTGCTCGTAAACTACGTTACTTACATTATTTTTTAAAACTACAATACTTCCATAGTGTAGGAAGGAGCTATGCTCGGACCCTTTCCACTTCTGAACGTCCTTAAGGGTCCGAAATTTCCTATGTATCTCATTGGGAAGCACTATTCTTGTAAGCTTAGCAGATATTTCTTTCGTTTTTTCGCTCGCCACCCCTGCTATAATTTTCGCATCACTCCGAGATCGATTAGATGCAACCAATCGGAGACGATGACATCCTCGAACATGTTAAAATTATGCATATCTAGGAGTGGCGAGCGAGTGCGGTGGTGGTCGAGATAAGTTTCGCTTCTAAAATCTAGGTCCGTTCTCTTTGAAGCAGTAGTGCTTTCAAAAACTACTGCACCTGTTTGTGCATTTTTGGTGCCCAGCGCAGTGCACTTGAGGCATCCTTGTCGCGCATTGTGGCTGGCAGCTCCTGCAGTTAAAAAAAAATGTTACAAAAACTAAAAGAAAAATTCTTACTTTATTTAAACATCATACCTTTGACCATTGCTCTGGCAGGAGCATCGGCGATGACGCACCGAATTGCTACGGTGACCGTTTGTCCTCTTATGGTAATTCCAGTGGCCAAAATAGCATTCATTTCATCTACGAAACAACGAAGGAAGCCCTCCATACTTTGCGGTTTTTGTTGGCCGCTATATATGGCCACTATCATTGCAGCTTCTTTCGGCAATTCGTGGATAGAAATTAGAATCGGTCAGAATGCTTCGTGGCTGCTTCGATGTAAAGGAATGCCATCGATCGAAATATTCAGTGAAATATTGGAAGCCATTATCACGACGCTAAAAGAAAAAAAAACATTAGAAAACAAAGCACTTACAAGACCTCTGATCAAATTCTTACCTTGATCGCTTTTCCAGGCATTTGTGTATCCCATTGTACCACATTCGGCCACCTTCAGTAGATGTGATGGTTGCAGGTATTCTGTTGGTGTGCGACAGTGTACGCGCATCCTTGGGCAAAGCTAAATGCGTTTTTTCGTGGATTAACTCCAGCAGGAGGTTCAGCCACACGTGAGGAAGGCTTGATAAATCTATCTAATATCCAATATCTAAGACCTGCCTCGAAAGAAAGGTTTTTAATTATTGATTGTCTCTTCGAAATCAACTCTTCCTCATTCTACAGTTGCTGCTGGGCTCCACATCACTGTCCATTTGCACATTCCGAGCGGCTTCCACTTCCATTGGTTCTTCGTCATGAACCACTAAAACATTTACTTGGGATTAATCTTCACACTTATTCTTTCACTTTCCATTTACTTACTTGTTAATTAATTAATTAATTTATTTATTTATATAATCAAAGTGTATGGCCAAACAGCAGGCTTAAACACAGTATTAACTTAATTAGGGTCTAACAGTATTGAACATGAGACGCAGTTTGTTTTAAAATTCAGAAATAGACGAGTAGAAGTCAAAGAGATGGTACACATCATTAAACTTGCGCATGAAGATTAGGATCGGGTCGTTATAACTATATTGTTGTCGACTTAGCTGCGAAGCTAAAAATTCACGTTGGCTAAGGACTCTTGATGGTGTATAAATATTAAGTCTTGCCAGTAAATCTGGGGCGTCGATTTCGCCAACTAGAAGCTTAGAAACAAACACACACAGAGCTATTATGCGCCTGTGGTCGAGAGGCTCAAGTCCAAGCATTAAACATCGAGTTCTGTAGTCAAGATTGAACGAAACATTACGTGAAAAAGAGTACAGTGCAAATCGTGTAAATTGCCGTTGTACAGCTTCAAGTTTTTCGATCCACTGGTTCGTATAGGGACACCGTAAGATCCTGTTACCGGCCTGCTACACGAGCCGCAAACTCCAACCGCAAACTCAAAAACCGTATAAGTTTACGTCGAAATCTTTGCGGTTCGTGTAGCCGCGTTTCGCGGTACCAATTCTGTGAGCCACGCTACACGAGCCGCAAACTCAAAAACTTTGCGGCGCAAAGAGGTTTTTGTTTTTGATTTTTCAGTTAACTCCAAATTCTTCCTTCAAAGCAAACAAGATCTTGTTTCAATTTACACAAAAAGTAAAAGATGGATAATCTGTTGATGAGTGAAGTGTGGCTAATTACCCTATCGCGGGTCATCGAGTTGAGTACCCAAAACTTGCAACAACGCAACAGGCGTATTGTGCGTAGGCAAGAAGATGGCAATCGTTTGCTGGACAATACTGTAGCAGAGCAAGCAAATGAAACTATAATTAACTTTCTTCGCATGAGGAAGGAAGATTTTGATGTTCTCAAGTTACATAAAAGGGGGTGCCCATGGCGCAGCGGTAGCGCGAGGAAACACCACACCACAGGTGTGGGATCGAATCTCGAGTCTGGCACCCTCCGGTATTACGAACGGCTGACCACCGATCTATAATATACCGTCTTTCGGTCACACAAACTCTCTTCGGAGAGAGGCCTTGTCCCACTAGGGGATGTCGTGCCACATAAAAAAAAAAAAGTTACATAAAAAGTGGTAGTATAAAATATTTGAAACTATAATATAAAGTATATAAAAGGTAGTATAAAATATATTAAACTTTTTGAAACTTTTGGATAAAATCAGTTGGTGGGCCGGACTTTGCCGACCCCTGATCTATAATTTATAATTGATATTCTAGCAATAAAATGACAAAATATTACTGTAGCTGCAAAATAAACACGTAAATTTATCACCATATGTTCGTTTATTTTGTTTTTGAGATTTGGTATGTTTACATTTATTTCTTCTTCATCTTCTTCTTCTGGCGCATTTGAGTTTGCGGTTAGCTGCCAAAAACTTCGCGGGTGCAGTTTTCAGCTCACGGAGCTGAAAAGTTTCTGACGCAAACTTTTCGGTTGTTCCCCTCTTTGCGCCGAAAACTTCTTGAGTTTGCGGGTCGTGTAGCGGGGCTCTTAGACTCAAGAATAGAGCGGACGTGGCAAACATAGAGAGCCTTCAGGCATGTCGGGTCGTTGAAATTTTTGGACAATTTACAAATAAAACCTAGCATTCTCAAAGCTTGAGCTATAATTTGTTTCAAATGGAGGTTAAAATTAAGTTGGCTATCTAACATAACTCCTAGGTCACGTACATTATTCGATCGTCTTGCGATCTAGCTAGCCTAGCTAGGTCATCCGCGATAACCGTCCACTACCGCGCATACGACGAAAAACAAACCGGCTTCGTTGCATGGTTCTAAAGATTGTTGTAATTAACAAAACACCAAGCAATAGTTTATATGATAATACATACAACGTTTTTAAAAGCGTAACAGCCTTTATTTAAAAAAAAGCGATGTTCAAAAGCGAAAGCGTCTGTTGACTGCAAAGATCACAATGCAGAATGGCGGTATGAACACTAGCTTTTAGACTTTTAGATTTATTTCGTCAATCTCTCACATATCAATTAAAAAATGCATTGAGAAAGCAAAAAAAAGTTGGTCCACCCCTTAATTATTCAGTCTATGTCCATTACACTTGTGTGTATTTTGTAAACTATTCAACACATGTTTAAATGCAGCACATTGACCGACGCATAATTGACATGACACACCATAATTAAACCGAAAGTAATTGATAATAAAGGTAAACAAATCACCACCGGTTCATTTTGAGACTGCTTTCGGTTCTTCATACAAACTAACATCGAACAAGTATAGAAAGCCATAAAAAACTGCGATTACTCACCTGATAAAGGTATGTTTTTTCCTGTTCGCATGGCATCATTATTTGCATCTGGAGGAGCTTTTTCACCATCCACCTGGAGCCGCTGATATACTTCGGCTGATAACCTGTATGGAACAGAACAGTACATCATTATATACACAGCACTACAGTTATGGAGTTATTAAAATTCTACACAATTCTACAAATAGTTATCCAAGCTTTTGGATTGGCTCCCCAAACACAACACTATTACAACACTAGCACTGGAATTAAGCCACATTAGTGCTTACTGCTGTTCTTAAGACCTACAAATTGCAGCCATTTAAAGTTAAACACGCATTTTTTTTAATAAAACCACTTCACAGCATAACTAACCTAATTGCTTACATTTACCGCATCCAGCGGTAAATACTTCGGGCACTGGTTCGGAACGTACGTTGGATGGTTAATTGTTGGTTGATAGTGTAAAATGTGACCTTTTAGCAGCTGAAATATGAAAATAACATGTAATTTTCGGCAAACAACTTAAGCGACCTTACCATGCTGCTTGGTTTACATCGATGTGTCAAAATCACTCTGGGACGGAAAAAAAACATCCACACGCACATTGTCGCGCTCGTTCGATCGCAAAAGCACGCTATGTTCGAGAGCGGGAGTGAAAAAATTTTCTAAGTCCGCGAGCGACGGGTCTCCGCCACAATCGCGGAGTTGGTTTTTGTTTTTGGAGTTGGGTTTTGTTTTTGTATGGAGTTTTCCCCGCGATGCTCAATTTTCAAATGGAACCCAATTCCAGGCTGGTTGGGAAGTCACTAGAACTAGGTGAATGATGAACAACTCCATAGTTCGCCGCTGTCACACCGCGAGCAACCGCAATACCCAAAAACGAGTACCTTCTTTCATTTCATTTAATAAAACTTTGAATACAACCGAGTCTCTGGCGTGTATTGCAACTCCTCCAGTATGTCGCGACTTAGACAAACAAGATTCGACACGGTATCCTGGTATGTGAAACTGATCAAAAGCCTCAACTTCCGAGATATGTGTTTCGGCAACTAGAAGCATCAATGGTTTAACTTTCTCTACTGTCGTACGCAACATTGCATAGTTGGTTGGCAGCCCAGCAATATTAATATACAATATTTCATTCTGCCGCATAATATCCCAATCGTCTTGCTATTGCGTAGACTTCTTTTTTTTGTTCAAACTCCTTCTGGAACATTGGACACACACTACTACACTGACCCCAAAGTTAATCCGGACGCTCAAAAAATGAGCATGCATCCGACTTTGTGGTCGATTTTAGAGTACTTAGAACTGATAACAATGATTTTTGTTCATTGCATCCTCCTACGAAGTACGTGCAAAAAAAAAAAACGGTGAAAAAAATAGTACCCAAGCGGCGCAATAAACAATAAATAAATGGAAAAAGTCAGAATTTTGATGGCCAATCGCAAAGTCGGACAGTTATATTTCATCGTATTTTTGTTAGCTAAAGTGGTGTGTAACTTAGTTTCGACTCTTGATATTTGTTATTATCGATGCTGACGACTCTTGGGCATCTTTAGTAGCACTCGGGTGATTCGATTTATTATATTATTGAAGTTTTTATTGAAATATGCGTCACACTACTTTGTTGGAACGAAACGGCATAGCAGCAGCCAGGCCACGCGAAACGAGACCAGACGTAGATTGTGCAGGAGCGCAATTTTGCGGTCTGGCCTCAGTGAGGAAGAGAAACGGATCTGTTACTCGATGTTTAAGATGCTTTGGGGAGGGATGCACCGGGGGTGCTCCTAGGTAATCGCGGTACCAATCCATCGCTGATCATGATCTTGGACACCGGTCACGTTCAGGGCCTGGCACAAGACCAGCCAGGCCAAGGAATAGCACCAGCGGGTGCAGAACGTGGATACCCGGCACGTAGACTGAGCAGGAGCTTGGTTTTGCGGGCCGTCGATTAAGATCAAGAGGTGTCAGACCCTAATGTGGTACCCGGCACGTAGACTGAGCAGGAGCTTGGTTTTGCGGGTCGACGATCAAGTGTCAGAACCTACCGTAAGTCCACTCACGTGTTTTTAGGTGGTAGTGCTGTCAGATAAGTCAGCTGTCGGATCGATCTCTTGAGCCGCTTAAGTTTGCATTGCACCGAGTCCATTGCATTAGGCTTGGGAAATAGCCCCTGGTAGTCAGGGTAGTACCTGTTAGACCTTTAGCAACATGCGCTTTTATCCTTCAAGAGTTAGTTGCGTGCCACAGCGTCCGTGAACTGTGATTTTAGCCCACGGAGAGGCCTCTTCCATCATTGCTTCTACCGTGTAGGTTCATAGCGTCATGGAAGGTGAAAAGGAAGAGGAGGGAGTAAGGTTGGTCGTGATCTCAGGGGGCTACGTCCAATCTGAACCCTCGTCCAAAACAAAAACAAAAATATGATTAAATATAACTGTCGGACTTAGCGTTTGGCCGTCAAAATTTTGACCTTTTCCACTCTAATGCTTATTGCGTCGCTTGGGCTCGATTTCTTTACCGTTCTTTTTGCACGTAATTTGTAGGAAAGTGCACCAAGAAGTTGCAATGAACAAAAATCATTGTTATCAATTCTAAGTACTCTAAAATCGATCATAAAGTCGGAAGCAGGCTCATTTTTTGAGTGTCCGGATTAACTATGGGCCTAGTGTTTATCTTCCACTCAGGTATCTCATTGAATTTGATCCGTTCTCTCAAGCAATTTCCTTCATATCAAGTCGTTTATTCTGAGAAAATATTAAGTATTCAAACTCTTATAATTCTTGCTATCTAAGACACGGTGTAATTATTTTACTTTTATTGCTAAACCTCGCTGTTCCAATCTGCAATCTTTCCAAAATTATCTCAATACCACAATATAGAAGGTGTAGAAAAATGACTTCTAAAATTAATTATATTTCGTTACAAAAGCATCACGAAAAATTGGTAAAGTAACCATGATTTCCTAGCCAAGTAAAATCTCGAATTTATAAGTTGCTAAACTTCGAATGGCAATCACCATTTTTAGTAACCTGCTCAATATTCTTTTAAGGCCATTCTACTATGAGTATATCGATATAGAACGCCATCTTTATTCTGGGTAAAGCCTCAACCAAATATCATTTTTTAATCAAAACTAGTCCTCATTCTTCTACAAATCTTTCGCTTTTTTATCTTACCGACTAGCTAAGGCGCGGTATTACGAATGGCTGACCACCGATCTACCCCCAGCTACGTTAAATGATGCGATCGTACGATAGCCATAGTAACGATTCGTTAATCGATGCGATGGGCAACATAACACCACAGCATAACGGCTGTGGAAGCTTGTTCGGATGATGTTTCGGATTTGATCTCGTACGTCTTACTCGCCTGAAGGTTCGTAGTAAAGAGAGCGTCTTTATTCTAGACTACTTACAAACTAAGGTGGAATGAATGATCGGATGACCGCGTGAATGCATGAACGCATTATGATTAACATTATGTTGGTCAGTTTATGGAATCCGTTTCAGGTGTCGGACTCGTCTGTGTCCGCCACACCACTCCCCCCTTTATCTTAAAATCTTTCGGGACGAAAGATGTTCCGTCCATACCGGGTTTGGTGCAGCGGTTTTCTGGTCGGCACTGTGTCTCGTGCTATCGGATGCTGCGAAGGGGCCGGGTGGGGTACAAGCGTAACAGCTGGTCTAGGTTCGTCCTGCGGGTAGAAAAAAGCGGATTTTAAGCGATCGATGGAGATGACCTTTCTTTTCCCTCTTATCTCGACGGTGAATGTTTTTTGTCCCTTTTTTACAACTGGGAAGGGTCCGTCGTACGGTGGAGTAAGTGATGGCTTTACGCTGTCGACTCGCACAAATACGTGCGTACACGATTCTAATGATGGCTGGATGTAGGCTTGTACTTTGTTGTTATGGTTAGAGGATTGTTTTGGCTGTAGCTTTCTCATCACGGCTCTTAGGTTTGATACGTACTCGGGATCGACGTTCGGCGGTTCGCTTGGTTTGTGATCAAAAAATTCGCCTGGTAATCTTAACACGGTGCCGTATGTGAGTTCGGCTGCGGTTGCTTTTATATCCTCTTTCAAAGAAGATCGCATTCCCAAAAGTACGATCGGTAGGGCCTCGGTCCAACACTTTTTGTTTGCGCAAGTTAGTGCTGCTTTTAGTTGGCGATGGACACGTTCTATCTGGCCGTTCGATTGTGGGTGATATGGAGAGGTTCGAAGGTGATTTATTCCTAATCTTGTCGAAAGCGAGCGAAATAAATCAGATTCGAATTGCCTGCCTTGGTCGGTTGTAACCTTTTCGGGTACACCAAATCTCGTGATCCAATTTGCGATGAAAGCTTTCGCGACGGATTCCGCGGTGATGTTATGCAGTGGCACGGCTTCTGGCCAACGTGTGAAACGGTCTATCATCGTGAGACAATAGGTGTATCCTTCCGACGAAGGAAGCGGGCCAATCAGGTCGATGTGCACGTGTCGGAATCTTTGTTCTGGTGTCGTAATTCGAGCTATTGGAGATTTGTTGTGTCTGGTGATTTTGTTTTTTTGGCATGTAATGCAAGTTGTAACGTATTCCTTGCAATCTTTCCTCATTGCCGGCCAGAGAAAGCGTTGCGCGATCATGTGTGCCGTGGTTCGAATACCGGGATGTGAGATGCTGTGTAATTTGGTTATTATTCTTTTTCGAAATGTTTTCGGGACGAACGGTCTCACGTTTGCTGTGGAAGTGTCGCAATATAGTGGGTGTGTGGTGTTTGGCAGAGTGAGAAGCTTTAGGTTAACCGTCGTGTTTGCTGGCGGGTTCTTAATAAATTGTTGTAGATCTTCATCCGTGTTTTGATCTTCCGCAAACTCATTGTAGTCGATGTGATCGATCGTTTCGATTCTGCTCAACATGTCGGCTACTTCGTTCTTATCTCCGGATATGTGGCGGATATCCGTAGTGAATTCGCTTATAAATAGTAAACGTCTTTGCTGCGTCGGGTTGGCTCGTTCCGGGCGTTGTTTAAATGCTGTCGTTAGTGGTTTGTGATCGGTAAAGACTGTAAATTCGCGAGCTTCCAAAAAATCTCTGAAGTGTTTGATCGCTTCATAAACGGCGTACAGTTCGCGATCATACGTGCTCGCTTTTTTCATGCTCGGGGGCAATTTCTTTGAAAAAAATGCGAGTGGCTCCGGACCTTTTTCATTGTGTTGGTTAAGTGCTGCTCCTACAGCTTCGTTGGATGCATCAACGTAGAGGGCTAACTTTGCGTTCGGTGACGGGTGTGCGAGGAGTGTGGCATTTGACAAATCCGACTTGCATTTTTCAAATGCTAAGTTGGTTGCTTCCGTCCAGATCAAAGGTGTTTTGTCTTTTCGTTTGTTTCCTTTGATCATGCTTTGGAGTATCTGCTGATTTTCTGCTGCATGTGGGATAAATCTTCGATAAAAGTTTATCGCTCCCAGGAATCTTTTCAGTTGCATTGCCACTGTTGGTTTCACATATTCCTGGATAGCCTTGACCTTGCTTGGTTTGGGACATACGCCTTCTGGAGTTATTAAATGGCCAAGGAACTCTACGGCGGGTTGTCCTATCTGGCACTTAGCGAAATTTATAACTAATCCGTTGGCTCGTAACAGTGCAAAAACTGTGCGTAGATGGTCTTGGTGTTCTTCTATGCTTTCTGAAGCGATGCATAGATCATCCACGTACGGAAAAACAAAAGGTAGGTCACCTAGTATCGAGTGGAGATATCGCTGGAGTGTTTGTCCCGCATTTCGCAAACCGAAGGTCATGAATTTAAATTCGAACAAGCCAAACGGAGTCGTTATGGCTGTTTTTTGTATGTCTTCGCTTGCGACTGGGATTTGATGGTACGCTCTTTGTAGGTCAATACACGAGAACATTTGTTTGTTGTGTAGAATGTTGGACACGTCTTGAATGTGGGGGACAGGGTAACGGTCGGGTGTGGTTACCGCGTTCAAGCTCCTGTAATCCCCGCACGGTCTCCACTTGCCGTCGGCTTTCTTTGCCATGTGTAACGGGCTTGCCCAGGGACTTTTTGAAGGTTGGCAAATCCCTTTTTTAACTAAGAACGAAAATTCTTCTTTTGCCGCTTTTAATCTTTGTGGAGATAATCTGCGCGGTCGTGAAAAAATGGGTGGGCCTTTAGTGATTATTTGGTGCGTGACGTTTGTGTTTGTATGACGATGTGCGTCTTTAAGGATAGTTATGTCCTTGTATTCTTGCATTAAGCTAGCGAAAGGACCGTCGATATCGTACACACTTATGCTCGTTTCGGAAACCGTGGTGATACCGGACAGGTGTAGTTGTGTTGTGTTATCAATCAGCTTGCTCCTTTTAACGTCCACCAGCAGGTCGTGGTGCTTGAGAAAATCTGCTCCGATAATCGGAGAGCTGACGTCTGCTATCGTGAAACACCATGAAAATTGTCTTCGCATGCCTATATCTAATTTGATAGTTTTTTTACCATAAGTGTTTATCTGTGTACCGTTAGCAGCATAAAGTTTTCGAGAGTGCGAAGGGTTCGCCCTTTCTTTAGCGTTCGGTGGTACAACAGATAACTCGGCTCCCGTGTCGATCAAAAATCTGTTAAGATTTTTTATGTCGGTAACATGTATGCGGTAGATTTGAGGATGCATCGTGGTGCTTTCATCGTGGTGTGCGTTAGTACTCGTGGTGAGTATGCTCTGTGGCGTGTTGCCCGCATTTGGTGTGTCTTGGCTAACTTCAGACGGGGAACGGTGCAGGATGCTCGTTCCTTTTGGTGTGTCTCGGATAATTCGGTGCGCTATCGTGGGTGTCTTGTTCTGTTTTTTCTCTCGTTTGAGCGAGAAACGGACTATTTTTATCGTGATGCCACCGGCAATCGCTCTTCGAAAAAAATGCAAGTGCCATTGCCCTTCGGGTTATCTTTTTCGCACTTCTCTGCCTTATTGCCGTGCCGGTAGTGATACCAGCATATCCATCGGCGAGGATTTGCTGAGTCATGTTGATTACGGGAAGTGCTTGCCGGTCGTTTACCCCAAGAAGGTCGTGACCTCGAATGAGAACGGGATCTTGGTGCATCGTAGCGCTGTGATCGATTTGTTATGGAGCATATTTCTTCTAAACGTCGTGTTAACGCGTCGATTCGCTCTTCTAGTGTTTCCGTCCTTTTTTGGTCTTGTTGCACCGATGCTACTTCGTTGTGCGGAGCTTCCATTATTTTATCCGCAACGTTTGCCTGATCGTCGAGTGAAGCGGATGGCATTGCGGCGATTATCGATCGGACTGTGACTGGCAGGGCTCGTAGCCAAATGTTCGTGAGGATGTTGTCGGAACATCCATCTCCGCCTAAACGTCGCATTTCCGTTAAGAGAATGCTCGGTTTGCGATCGCCTTGTGCAACACCTGATAATAGGCTGGTCAAGCGTTGGTTTTCCGAGGGTCGGAAATATTCGATTACGGCGTTCTTCATCGTTGGGTATCGGTCGGTTGTTTCGCTCCTGCTGCATTTCGCGATGGCTGCACTCACGTACTTCGCCTTGCTCCCCAATGCAACGATGACCGTGTTAAATCGTTGCTTATCGGATTTCACGTCGTTGACGCCGAAAGCTGCTTTCAGGCAGATAAACCATGTTTCCACATCGTCGTCGTCGAATTCTGGGATGTTAATCTTCGCGACAACATGATTCTCTTCCGTCGGGTGTACCGTTTTTTTATCCTCATCTACACTCATCTTCGAGGCTTTCCGAGCAAAATTTTCCGAGTTGTTCCGGGGACGTAGCGAGGGTCGAGATCACTTTGTTAACGATTTCTTTCGGTTTCCGGGGGCGTTGCGCGGGTCGAGATCACTTCGTTAACTTTTTCTTTCGGTGTCCGGGGGCGTTGCGTGGGTCGGTTTCGTTTTCGTCGGGGTCACCAGTGTGGAAGCTTGTTCGGATGATGTTTCGGATTTTTGATCTCGTACGTCTTACTCGCCTGAAGGTTCGTAGTAAAGAGAGAGTCTTTATTCTAGACTACTTACAAACTTAGGTGGAATGAATGATCGGATAACCGCGTGAATGCATGAACGCATTATGATTAACATTATGTTGGTCAGTTTATGGAATCCGTTTCAGGTGTCGGACTCGTCTATGTCCGCCACACAGTCATTTGCACCGAGACCCCTTGCACACCTCTTCCAACTGTCTCTTGCTACTGGTATTTTTCCAGCAGCATGGAAGCGGCCGTGGTTGAGACCTGTCTTCAAAACAGGTGACAGGTCTTCCATCTCGAACTACCGTGGGATCTCGATGCTATCCCCATGTAGTAAGGTCTTTGAATCGGTGATTCGCCGTCTTTGTTGTATGATATCAGTGCCACGTTTTTCGAGCAGTCCTTCTACTTCGTCTTACTCACCATACAAAACTGTTCGATGTTTGTGTCACGTAGGGCGTTTTTTAGGGCGATTTGCTCGAAATCGACTAGCGGGGAGCTATTTAAGGAAGACATGGCACAGACAAAATGGATCATTCTGGGAGAAATGTGTACAGCGGGTGGGAATAAGGAGAGGTGACCTTTCAAGAAGGATATAGGAAGGGACATAGAGAGGAATATGGGACAGGAATTCCGGAGCGTCAGTGGAGTGCAGGAGAAGTTGGGCAAGGAAAGTAGCTTGAGTGTTCCAGGGAAGCAGGCATTGTAGGCGAGAAGACTCGTTACGGCCAGACGTGTGAAGCGTCTCTGCACCCCCTCTAACCGTCCCAAGGCAAGGACACCTTTTGGGGTACATACCCCGGAAGCATACTCGAGGATCGGTCTGATCCAGCAACAGTAAAGCGCCAGCAAGCAGCGCGGGTCCTGCACCACCGACGCTAGGCGAGAAATAAGCCGCAGAGTACGGTTGGCCTTGAATACCACATCATCAATCTGCACGCAGAAGGACTAGGTGATGTCCAGCCACACCCCAAGGTCCTTGATAGCCGACACCCGCGACAAAGCTACGCTACCAATACAGTAGTCGTGGTGGGTCACCCCAGCGGATCGACTGATGGATATTGTTGTGGAGACGCAGCTTCATCATCCACTAGAAGCTGCAACGCACGCAGCCATCCTTCCACTCGCCGCTATCCGTATCCGATAGCGGACGAGGTGAACAAAAGGATGGCCGCTTCGCTTCCCGACCGTCCGAGCAAGAGGACGCGTATCGTCTCCCGGGAGCTGCTTCGTCCGTACCGTATTCGTCCATCCTCCACGCGCAAATCATTTTAAAGTGTTCTTGTCTAAACGTAAACATATAGATAATAAAGTACTTTTAAGTGTATCATAAAACACAACAGATATAACACAACAATTGAATTTGCAAAGCGGTTGAGGGATTCTTGAAGGAGTAAGAAGTCGGAAGGAGAGGATATGGGAAGGAATAATTTTACATCGTCATCATACAGCAAGTGCCCGTTATTAGGCACCACACCAAACACCCTCGCTGATCTCCAGCAGGTTGCAAGTGAGGATGTCACGGGGGGTAAGAGCAAGGCCCGTAGGGCTAGAGGCCGCCGAAAGAACCTGGCCAACGAAAACCGCTTGGAAAGTGCGTGACGAAAAGTTTACAGAAGCCTTGAGGAGAGAAAGCGGTCTCTGCGGTGAGAGATATGGAATGGGAAATGCGGGAGGAACCGTGCCGGGTGCCGGATGTTAAAGTACCCCCAAACAAGAAAACACATCGAGGGAATTAAATTGTTTCTAGAAGTATTCCTTCCATCCTTTTCACCATTGTCAACATGGGAAAGTAAAATCAAAATAACAAACATGTATTATTGACATGAAATTTTGTAATAATAAACTACTAAAAATATCACGAATAATGAAAACCATCTTAACACGAACAACAAATAATAACATGGTATCCTTTTATTGAAAAATTAAGTTCATATCAATAATTGTAACGTCCCTTTTTTGAAATTGAAGGCATTTCTGGCGTTCAAAAAAGTGCTCGAATCAATTTTTTTGAAACCGCGCTGCGTTGTCATTCCCATACAAAACGAAAAAACCCACCATTTCTGGATTGAATACTTGACGCGGTATAAAAAGCTCTGGATCGGTAGAGCTAGATATACTACGGCAATCGCAGTCTGTGTGGCGTGCTCGATTGACTGCGTGTAACGCGGCCTTCAGTCTGTCAAAGTTTAAACTAACGAAAAACGCGACGTCCAGAAGGTTCTTCCCACTATTCCTACAGAACGAAATCGTATGATTCTGTTCCTCTATATTTCAACTGTGTTTCTACCATCGTTGCTGCATTTTCTTTCAGTTGAGTGTATTGAAACCAAAAGATTCATCAGCCCTGGAAATTGATTCATTCATCAACCAACGGATGGGAATTTGTGATTTACCAGAAGAAGTGAGTTTTGATGAATGACACGTGTGTTGCGGTTCAACATCCTTTTGGTTTTTTTAGCTCCTCGAAATAATGTTCGACTTCTTGGGCGTATGCGATCTCAAAAATGCATCTTTGGTGTGTCGTCAGTGGTCACGCTTGGCATTTTTTGGTCGCAGAATGGATCGCGTCTGGCTGAACGTAGATAACTGGAAAAAAAACCCACACTGGACAAGTCAGCGACAGTTTCGCCATATTATGCACGGCAAAACCTGTAGAACAAGCGACGGGACATTCATTAAATGTTTGCGAAGTATCAAAAACTTTGTAGAGAGTGTAAAGTATGACCATAACTAAATTGAACCAAAGAAAGCGCGCTACTGTGGCGCCGCTAGTGGCGTCAGCCGGAAACTAATATTTTTAGTAGTATTAGTAAACAATAACAATGAAGTTGTGAAAGTTTCAGACCTGCACTATTTTTTTTCGCTAAATGCCGTATAATGGAAATTGATCGACCAAAAATAGCTCCGCACAAATAACTGGAAAACCAAGGCAATTGAGCAAATTGAATAAGCCGGGAACCCATAAAAAAAAACAATAAAAATGACAAGTATTTTTCTTTTGTACAATTATGCATAACGATTGTTATAAAAATAGGTTTTTAGTATTCTAGTGTTCACTGTTCTTATAAATTCACGTATTTTGTGTTTTGGTTCCTGCATTAGCGCTCGTATTGTGGAAAGGGACACCGTTTTCGCAACGTCCGTTCACTTCTTCTTGCCAAGAACATCTCTAACTGTTCCAACACTTCGTCTAAAATGAAGTTTTGTGATTGCCCAGAGTTTTTCGATGGGGTGAAACTCTGGGAAATTTGGTTTTGGTACCAAGTGGATCTTATTGGTCCAGTACCACTCCAAGACCACCTTGGAATAATGGCAGGTCGAAAAATCAGCAAAATACTTCATGTGAATTTTTAGGAACAGGGAACATGTAAATAGTAAAAACCTATTTTTAAAACTAACCTTATGTATAACTGTGCAAAAGAAAAATACTTTTAATTTATCTTTGCTTTTATTATGGATTCCAGGCCTTGTCAATCTGTCCACCGGCGCTCCAGTGATTTGTGCGGAGCAATTTTCGGTCGATCAATTTCCATTATTCGGCATTTCGCGAAAAAAAATAGTGCAGGTCTGAAACTTTCACAACTTCATTGTTACTATTTACTTATACTACTAAAAATATTAGTTTCTGGCTGACGCCGCTAGAGGCGCTACAGTAGCGCGCTTTCCTTGGTTCAATTTAGTTATGGTCATACTTTAGATGGTTCGAAGATAGAAAAACCCTCGCAACTCGAGCACATTCTACCGGAGCTTCCAAAGTTGAAGGCTATAACGTTGAATAGGGGTGACGGTTTAAAGCGATTCCCGGTGTTTCAACATTTTTCTAAACTGATTATACCGAATTTTAAGTCAAACACATTTAAAGCAGTTGATATCTGCAGCATCGCTCCAAACCTGCAGAAAATCGTCATGGACTGCAAATCAAAATATGCTCTTAAAGTGTACAGGCACTTCGGCCATCAACTCAAATCGATGAAAGTATATGTTGGATCTTTCTTCGTACGTCCGTTTTCTGAAATAGTTTTTCCGGAACTACGAGACATTACTATCTACTGGATTGGTGCGGGTGACGGCATAAATAGGGCGTTCTTAGCTGGATCAAAACATCTTCACCGAGCTTCACTTCACTGTTACGTTAGTCAACCGATGTTGAACTGTTTGATGGAAAATTGTCGCGGTATTACTTTCCTTGCGATCCATTCGCACAGGATCGAATCATTATTCCTGATGTCAAATCTGACTAAGTTGAAGGGAACTTTAAAGACAGATGAAACTATTCTAAAAAAGGCCTGTTGAAAGTTGCAATATGTTTCGCTCTTTTCTTGCAGACCCTTCATTTGTATGGCACTATTTATGATAACGTGTTCGAGAAATGTAAACCGATTCCCTCATAGCAAGAACTGAAATGCCCAAGATTTTGGGATTGCAACAGATTGGAGTTTTTCAAAGGATTAGCAACGATAATGCCAAATATCAACTAGATGATTCTGCAAATGGAACATGGGGACTGTATTCAATGGGGTTACTGTATTGTACGTGGGGACTGTATTCAATTTATCTGCAATAACTTCTTATTGCTCAGGTGTTTAGAGATGACATCTAGATTTGCGGTACGTTAACCTATGGTCACAGCTTTGCGCAAGCGCATGCGGTTTCGTTTTTGAACTGTCTGTTTGATTTTTTAGTACAGAAACCGCAAGATCTTTCGTCTTCGCAAGATCCCTATCTCTCCCATGCGAAAAAATGCCACCGCATGCGGTTGCGCAAAGCTGTGACCACAGGTTTACACTTGTTATGTTTATTTTTTCCAACTGCGTTATATTATTTAAATTGAAATTAACAAATTAAATTTGTTACTGTATTTCAGGATCATTATGGATGGCTCTGTGAGGACTGATCTGGCTATGTGTTTTGTTAACAAGTTTATTAACGCGTCGGCGGTCTGTGATCGAAGAGAGCCTGTGCTCTCGGACGCGGATCCTTATATACTATCCCTAACTTCCTGTGGGCTCCAACGCAGTTGGCAGCCGTGGCCTGTTTCAGTTCAGTGTCCTGTGAGTGAATCTAGCTCCAGTCGATCGAGATGTCAGACCAAGATCAGTACAGCTCCAATATTTGGATCGTTTACCTAATCTTGTTCAGTTGAACTTGTTATTTGATTATTTTTCCGATAATTTCTTCCAAAGTGTTCCATCAAACAAAATCAATGAACTATCTACAGCATCCAAGACGGTAAGGAAACGACCATCGACTTCAAGATTGACAAGAAGACTGTATGCTAATATTACTTTTCTCTTTTTATTTCAATTGGATATACGTTCTGCTTGCGGTTCTTGGTATACCAGCTTAATGACAACGACCTCTTAGTGATTCCTGAAGTGTTTCCGTCGCTGCACAAGCTTAAAATCTATCATCTTGCATACATAACAAATGCAGCCATGGATAAACTACGTTCCGCATTGCCAGGGTGCATGATCCTTTCGAGCCCCTTTTATCACAAACTAGCTGATTAACCCGATTTCATCCGGGTAGAAATAAATTCCAAACTGAAGAGTGTTGGCATTCAGCATCAGTTTTCAGTTTTACTATCTTAAATTTTGCTATGTGCTGAAAATTTTAGTATTACCTTTTTTTAGTCGACCAAGCCATGTAAATATACATTTTGCATTCATTACTTAAATGTGCTTCCAGCTTAGTGCAAGCATTTGAAATTAATCCATTAAAGCAAGTATGAGACAAACTGTGCCTAAACCACAGTTGGACCAAAACAACAGATAATCGACGATTATTTAAGAGCACTTCTATCATCACCCCGCGATATTTACGGTGTTAGATAGCGTCTTTTTTTTAATCCGTCGTATCTGTCGTAAGGTGGCATCATAGTTTTTTAGATATTTTCTATCGTTTAGGTCAGGGGTCTCCAAACTACGACCCTCGCCTCCTTGGGTAAATGTGGCCTAACGCTACGGTTATTCCACCCAATGCGGCCCGCGTTAAAAAAAGTTTGGAGAACCCTGGTTTGGTTGATTGAAAATTATAGGCAGGAAGGAAGCATTAGAATGTTGGACATTTCGCACTTGAAAAATTGGCTTTCTTATAATTATGTTTGGTTGATTTGATTTGACCGATTTTGTATGATTGAGAATATTTATTACGTAGGAGAGATGAGATTGAGCACTCAAACTGTGACCAGTCGATTTAGTGACCCCAAATTGTACAAAAATGATACCCATATTGCATTGTAACCATTGTTGAGCTAGAAGGCAGGATGGTAGCCCCCCTTACCCCTTCCGCCAAATGGATGAAATATTATCACAATATGGCTACATGTTAAAATAGTATGTGGTCCAATTTTTGTAAGAACCCATTCCATAAATGACGAATTATTATTATTTTTCATCATTTTAAGCGATAGGTGTTCGAAAGGGGGGCAGGGAAGGAGGGCATTCGAAAGAATAAAAAATTAGCAACATTCCAGTAAAGTTTGGTACAGATAGACTTAGTAGATTTTGCGTAACATGATATGATAAGAATGCACTTTTTTTTCGTTAGAGCATTGCTATTTTTTTACTGAAGAGGAGAAGCGTAAAGGGAGTCTGAGGTAAGATTGAACATTAAGAGTGAAGCTATTCGATTTAAAGACCATAAATAACTCGAAATTGATACCCATATTGCATTTTTACTACTTTTGTGGTAGGGGGTAATATAAGAGCCCCCCTTTCCCCTTCCCCTAGATGGATGATATTTTAACGCATGATATGTCCATATGTCAGCAGTATTTGTACCAATTTTTGTGAAAATTCGTTCAATAATTGTGGAACTATAATTGTTTTTCATTAATTTTAGAGGGTAGGTGTTGGGGAGGGGTAGGGAGGTATGGTGATATCAATAAACGAAGTTCAGATCATTCAACCATGGAAAATTAGCTACCTTCCTGCCAAGTTTGGTGTAAATCGGCCCGGTAAATTTTGCGTGATGCGAGCACATACACATATATATATATACAGACAACGGTGACTTTTATATATTAGATGATATGTCCATATGTCAGCAGTATTTGTACCAATTTTTGTGAAAATTCGTTCAATAATTGTGGAACTATAATTGTTTTTCATTAATTTTAGAGGGTAGGTGTTGGGGAGGGGTAGGGAGGTATGGGGATATCAATAAACGAAGTTCAGATCATTCAACCATGGAAAATTAGCTACCTTCCTGCCAAGTTTGGTGTAAATCGGCCCGGTAAATTTTGCGTGATGCGAGCACATACACATATATATATATACAGACAACGGTGACTTTTATATATTAGATTTAAATATTGTGATAATTTTGATGCTTTATAGCAAAGACACACGTGAAAATGTTTTTATTAAAAGTCATGTGGCAGCCTTACAATTGCGCACAGCACTGTATATTATATAAAAATATGCGTTACGTCAAATCGAGACACTATTGAATTGTAGCTTTGAAGATGTAGTAGTGTGCTTAGTGTAATTTAGTAAGTAGGAATAAAATTCGATCTTTCCGATCTCAGACTTCATCGCGAACGGTTCGATTAATTGGTTGAGAAAAGAACACGCTAAAGTGGTGACCCCGACGAAAGTGACCCGACGACCCTGTGAATTGTTCAAGAATCTACAAAAAAGTGACATGGCAACCGAAGACAATAAAACTCCTGTCGCTGAAGGTGTCAGCGGGCACGCGGAACCGTTCGTCGAATCTATTAAAGTGCCAAGAATAAACCCGCCCAGCATGATAGATACCAATATCGAGACTTATTTCCTCTCGTTGGAATTTTGGTTTGCAGCATCGGGCATTAGCTCCTCGCATGACGCACATCGGTACAATATCATAATGGCGCAAGTGCCGCCCAACAAGCTAACCGAGTTGCGCTCCATTATCGACGGAACACCGGCAAGTGATAAATATTCGTATATAAAACGCAAATTGATCGAATATTTTGCCGTTAGCCAACAACGCCGCCTCCAACGGGTACTATCAGAATTACCGTTAGGAGGTCAAAAGCCCAGCCAATTGTTCAACGGAATGAAGCGTGTGGCAGGCAATGCTTTAGGCGAAACGGTATTGCTGGATTTGTGGGCTGCTAGGCTGCCGCCGCATGCACAGGCAGCGGTCATTGCTTCTCGAGGCGATGCGTCGGACAAGATATCAATAGCCGATGCCATCGTTGATTCAATGTGCCTTCGTAGAGGGGACGCCATCGATCACGTGCAAACGCCGACACCAATGACACCTGTTCGAGACAAAGCGGTCATTGACCCAATTGAGAAGCTTACTCGTGAGATCGCATCGTTATCTAAGCGATTGGATAAAGTATTGCACACCAGCAAAAATACACGCGGGCGATCGCGTTCATATTCTCGTGGCGGGGAATGGAACAAAAGTCGTCACGAAAGAGATCCTTCGAACGGACCTTGTTGGTACCATAGAAAGTTCGGGAATGACGCCCGAAGCTGCCGAAACCCATGCACCGCTGGTGCACGTGGTCCAACAAGCCAAGAATGAGGTTGCTCAGCTGAAGCATTGGGGGACATCGGCGAACAATCCACCACTGCCACAATCCTTCGCTTACGGGTAACGGATTCAACCACCAGGAAACAGTTTCTGATCGACACGGGAGCAGACATATCCGTGGTGCCGCGAGGAATACATTCAGCGAAAGTGAAGCCCTCTTCTTTAAAATTGTTTGCCGCGTATGGGACACCCATAAAAGTTTACGGAGAAGTACTATTGAAAATAAATCTTGGTTTTCGTCGAGAGTTCTTATGGAACTTTATGATTGCGGACGTACAATCAGGAATAATAGGTGCAGATTTTTTAAGTCACTACGACCTATTAATCGACTTAAAACGCAATCGTCTCATCGATAACACCACCTATCGACACCAAGTGGATCACTCGACAAAACCATCACGCTTTCCGGAAAAACGTTTTGTGAGGTATCATCGTATGCAGATCTATTAGCCGAGTTCCCGACAATTACCCGTCCCTCTACCCCGGGAGCAGTCAACGGATCGTCGACTTGTCACCGCATCGAGACTGCTGGCCAACCTGTTTACGCTCGACCGCGACGCTTGTCACAGGACAAGTTAGAAGCAGCTCGTGCGGAGTTTAAAAACTTAATGAAGCTCGGGATTTGCAGACCGTCGAGTAGCAATTGGGCCAGCCCCCTCCACATGGTTAAAAAAGCAGATGGTTCTTGGCGACCATGCGGGGATTACCGCGCCTTAAACGCGCAGACCATTCCGGATCGGTACCCCCTACCGTACCTTCAGGATTTTACGTTGAACTTGCAAGGTAAAACCATTTTTTCAAAATTGACTTGCAGAAGGCGTTCCATCAGGTTCCTATCCATCCTGACGACATCCCGAAAACGGCCATCACGCTACCTTTCGGACTCTTTGAATTCTCTTTTATGACTTTTGGGCTAAGAAATGCAGCTCAAACCTTTCAGCGTCTCATACACGAAGTTGTTCGCGGTTTTGATTTCATCTTTCCCTACATCGATGATCTGTTCATCGCGTCGTCATCACTAGAGGAGCACAGAGAACATTTACGCATGCTGTTTGAGAGGCTCAAGCAGCACAACTTAACGATAAACGTTGCTAAAAGCGAACTGGGACGAGAAAACCTAAACTTTCTGGGACATTCCGTTTCCACCGAAGGAATCCGTCCACTTTCGGATCGCGTTGAGGTCGTTAAAAACTTCAAGCTGCCGTCTACAGTTAAGCAACTAAAAAAATTCTTAGCCTTGATTAACTTTTATCGACGATTCATACCGAACGCGAAACGCAAATACCGTTATTTGCAATGACACCCGGCAATAAGCGCAACGATCGTACGCCGTTGACCGACGAAACAAAAGCTGCATTTGCAAAATGCAAAACTCAGCTCGCCGAAGCAACCCTACTGGCTCACCCCGTTAAAACAGGTGAATTGTCCCTCTGGGTTGACGCTTCCGATATCGCCGCAGGCGCGGTCCTTCACCAAATTGTCGACGATAAGGTTCAGCCGCTTGGATTTTTTTCGAAGAAGTTTAACCCCGCTCAACTACGCTACAGTACATACGATCGTGAACTCACTGCTATATTCCTCGCAGTGCGGCACTTCAAGTTTATGTTAGAAGGACGGAGTTGCCACATGTGGCATATATGCATATACACAGACCATAAACCGATCATCTACGCTTTCCAGCAGAAGCTTGATTAAGCATCCAACAGACAAGTTCGCCAATTGGACTTCATCGGGCAGTTAACGACAGACATCAGGCACATAGTGGGCAAGGACAACATCGTAGCAGACCTACTCTCTCGCATCGAAAGCATCCAAACTGTGCCAGAGCTTGATTTCGACGCGCTAGCTGAGGACCAAAAGACCGACGGCGAACTACAGGATATTCAGCAGGGTAAAATTAAATCTTCATTGACACTAAAATATTTTTCGGTTCCAGGCGGAAGGCATCAACTGCTGTGTGATTGTTCGAGTGACACCATTCGTCCTTTCGTTACAAAGCGGTTTCGCAACGCAGCACTCCAGGCAACGCATCATCTATCCCACCCTGGCACTCGTGCAACAGCCAAATTAATGACTGAGAGATTTGTTTGGCCGAACATTCGAAAGGACAGCATCGCCTTCGCCAGAAACTGCCTCCAATGTCAACGCTCGAAAGTGACCCGACATACGCAGTCGCCAATAGCGCGGTACCCAGCACCGGACAGCCGATTTTCGCATATTAATATCGACATCGTGGGACCCTTCCCTCCCGTGGGACATGACCGCTTCTACAATCGCCGAAGCTCTAGTCTCCGGATGGATATCCCGATTCGGTGTTCTCGCCTTCATATCGTCTGATCAAGGACGACAATTCGAATCATCGCTCTTCACCGAATTGACTCGTTGGATCGGATCCAAACACCTGCGCACGACTGCCTACCACCCCCAGTCTAATGGAATCATCGAACGATAGCATAGGACCCTTAAGTCGTCGATCCTTTGCCACGATCCCAACTACTGGAGTCAACATTTACCGGTAATTTTACTTGGGTTACGGACAACCTACAAGGAGGACATCAAAACTTCGCCTGCTGAAATGGTATACGGTACGACTCTCAAGATACCGTTCGAATTTTTTGTTGACAACCTGCAGAGACCTTACGAAACAGAATTCGTCGCCAAACTCCGATCGACTATGCGTGATCTTCGCCCCCAAGAGACTGCCAGGCACGGGAAGCGAAACATTTTCATGCACCAGGACCTGCGAACATGTAAGAGCGTCTTCGTTCGCAACGATTCAATAAGTCCATCGTTATCGTCTCCGTATGAAGGACCATTCGAGATTCTTAATCGAACGGAAAAGTTTTTCAAATTGAGCATACGGGGACTTGAAGTCAACATTTCGATCGACCGTTTGAAACCCGCGTACGTCTGCAGTGAACAGCCAACGTCAACAGAACCAGCAGCCACAACTCCTGCCGAGATTCCACCGACTAGAGTAACTCGCTCTGGCAGACGAGTTATTATCCCTTCCAGATACCAATAGCGGGATCCTAGTCTAGGAGGGGAGTATTGTGGCAGCCTTACAATTGCGCACAGCACTGTATATTTTATAAAAATGTGCGTTACCTCAAATCGAGACACTATTGAAGTTTAGCTTTGAAGATGTAGTAGTGTGCTTAGTGTAATTTAGTAAGTAGGAATAAAATTCGATCTTTCCGATCTCAGACTTCATCGCGAACGGTTCGATTAATTTGTTGAGAAAAGAACACGCTAAAGTCATGACCTCTACTCAATATTTTTCTCTAAATCCAAGTAAATACATTGTCATCATGTTACCACCAGTCGAGTCATGATTTTCGGCAGTTCCTTGATGTTCGATTATTGTCTTCGGCGAATCGAAACGAATTTGCCTAACTGATGCTAAACGTATGATAATTATACTCCAATAAATTTAAACATGGCCATGTGTTGGGATTTTTAGTAAGAAACCCAAAACACGTGCTATTCGTTTCGTAGTCCAGCAGCAAGAGCGCGAGGGACTTTTATTTCCTGTCATATTGACAGCCAAAGAAAACAGTGCTGCCAATCTTAATTTAATTCTACAATTCACGATGGCAGTCACCAAGATGATTAGAACAATGGACTATTGGGCGCAATAGTATCAACACCCCAACTCGGTCCATAGTCAGGATAACAAACAGCCCTAGGCTTTCTTCATACCAAATCCAACGGTAGAGCTCAACATTTTGGGGCCACATACTCCCTTGGTCAAACAATCCGCAAGATTGCTAGTAGTCGGCACGTTCTTCATCGTAAGCGATCCGCTCTTCACTAAATCCCGTACAAAATGGAAGCTTACGTCGATGTGCTTTGTCCTCGGACTGAAAGCTTCTCTTTCAGTCATAACCAGTACGCTCTGGTTATCGCAATGCAGCAAAACAGTTGTTAGCTCGTTGAACTGTCTGATAAAGCGATACAGCCACACTGCTTCCTTAGCTGCATGCGCAATAGCCACATATTCAGCTTCAGTATTGGAGACAGCTACACATTGTTGTCTTTTACATGACCAGGCGACAGCACCTTCAGCTAGTTTGAACACGTACCCAGAGAATAATCGACGCTCGTCTTGATCGTTTGCCCAATCTGCATCAACAAAACCGGTCACTGGCTCACCTGAGCCTCGTCGATAAACAATACCGAGATTGTTCGTTCCCCTCAAGTAGCGAAAACTCCTTTTTACAGCAGTCCAATGTGTTTCGTTATGTTTGCCGTTGAAGCGACTGACATTGCTGACAGCAAATGCCAGGTCCGGTCTGGTACCTTGTACCAGAAACAACAATGCCCCAACTGCCTCTCGATAGGGTACATCTATCTTTCGTTCATCATCCGAACGAGCCGTGAGCTTTTGGGAGATGTCGCATGGTGAAGCGACAGCTTTACAGTCTCGCATCCCGAAACGCTCTAGTACTTCTTCGGCATATCTGGTTTGGTTAATGCTTATAAACTCCTTGTCGTAAGTAATAGTCATCCCGACACACGTTCGGGCTTTCCCCATGTCTTTCATCTGTAAAACGCTGGCTAACTTCAGCTTCAGGTTATCACGAACACTAGCATCCTTCCAAAAAATCAAGATGAAGTCTACACATATATATATATGTATATATTGCCATATGGCAATGAACCCTACCAGCCATAGCTTCGGGTACCACGGCTCGGCTCACGCTGTATCCCGAGCGCCACCGCGCCTTGTAAAACGCCGCTGGGTAAAAACTGGATTCTCGCCAGTATAGTCAGATTATATCCAGCTCGAGCCGAAGATAAAAACCGAAGTTGCGCACCTACCGCAAGACCGTCGCTCTTTGTTGAGAATGGTGTGCTAAAGGCCCAATATATAGTTATGTGAAACACAAGAAGGCAATGCGCCTCGCGCGAACTAGCAGCCACAACGCCACGCGCGAGCCAGCGGCCACAACACCACTCGCGAGCAACTGGACACCAGCATGGAATCGTGGGAACGGACGCTTCCGGACACCAGCAGCCAGACGCATCGTCAGCACAATCGGCGCGGCCAACGTAGCCGTACTATTTCCAATAAAGCAGTCTTCAGTCTTTAGTCGTCCAAGCTCGGACCAACATCGTAAAATAAATAGTTCATTTTTTAAAAAATCCGAAAGGAAAGTTATCCTATAACTGGCGCAGCCGTACGGGCCTTTTCGCTGTGGAATCATCCGGTTAAACACCATCTCCCGACACGAGGACGATTAGTGGCGGTTCCCGACGTTTGAATATCAATTCAGAGAAAAGGACTCAGATCTACTCTTCAAATTTACCAACCGAAGCTGGACATCGACTGGACTCAACCCAACACGTGGAACCCAGGTACCAATCGAATTTTCGATTAAACACGAAAGTGAATGCAAGCAGCTTCTTACATCCGACCCGATACTGAAATATCCGGACTTCAACAACAAATTTGTACTGGAAACAGACGCCAGCGACTTTGCATTAGGCGCAGTACTCTCTCAAAAGTTTGAAGATAACAAAGAGCACCCAATAGCCTACGCATCTCGTACATTAAACGACACTGAATGTAAGTATTCGGCTACAGAAAAAGAGTTACTCGCAATAATTTTTGCTATCAAACACTTCACACCATACCTATTTGGAAAAAAATTTGAAATTCGTACAGATCATAAACCACTGGTTTGGTTGAGACAAAAAAAAGATTTGAACAGTAAATTACTGCGATGGAAACTCGAACTAGAAGCATTTGAATTTGATATAAAATATAAAAAAGGAACCCTTAACAATAATGCAGATGCCCTATCAAGAATCGAAATTAACGCTAACACTAATAGCAATGACATGACTCAGCATTCGGCTGACACTGACGATAATGAGTTCATTCCTGCAACTGAAAGACCATTAAATGTATTCAAAAACCAAATAATTCTTGAGACAAGCAACGAGGACAGTACGACAGCCTCTACACTTTTCACAAACTATCATCGAGTAGTTATTAAACGACACGTTTTTACCCCAGCAATCCTAATAAACATCCTGAAAGAATATACATCCACTAGATGTGCTAATGGAATCAATTGCTCAGAAAAAATTTTAGCGACTCTACAGATTGTGTACAAAAACTATTTCTCAAGAGTGAAATCATTCAGAATATTTTGGACCCCAAAACGATCACTGATATTACCGACGAAATAGAGCAGAATCAAATCATTCAAGTGCAACATGAAGCAAACCATCGAGGCATCGTTGAAACATCCAAACACATTGCAAGATCGTATTTTTTCCCTAATATCAAGTCCAAAGTGACCAAATTCATTAACTTGTGTAAATTGTGCTTGAGGTCAAAATATGAACGACATCCATATAAACAAAAATATAAATTCACGGAAACACCCACAAAACCATTGCAAATAGTGCACATGGACATTTTCATCATACATGATAAAAATTATCTAACTTTTTGCGACAAGTTTTCTAGATTAGCAATGGCTATACCAACTAAAACACGTAACACGGTACATATTTTGAAATCACTCACAAGGTTTATAGCAGCTCTTGGAAAACCGAATCTTTTAGTATTGGATAACGAACCAACATTCACTTCAACAGTGATACGTTCATTTTTAGAAGAAAACACGATAGAATACCATTACACAAGTGTAGGACAATCTTCTTCAAACGGAACTGTTGAAATAGTGCATAGAACGCTTAGAGAACTTCATAACATTCTCTCCAATAAGGAAACAACTAAAAATTATCCAGAATCTACCAAAATGAATTTAGCCGTAGCCATTTACAACGATTCGATTCACTCCCAGATCAAAATGACTCCTAGAGAGTTATTCTATGGAATAAAATATGATACACCAATCTCAGAAAACATCGAAGAGAGAATTGCTCAAAAAGAAAAACTCTACAATGAAATATATCAAAAATCCATAGGAAAAAACAACAAACCCTCAACAGGCTAAACAAAAACAGAGAAGAATACGAAATATTCGAAGAAAACGATACCGTTTATGAAAAGAAACGTAATAACTTGAAACACCAAGAACGGTACAAAGAAACAAAAGTTAAAGAAAATAAGGAAACAAATATCATCGATCAAAACCAGAGAAAGCTCCACAAAACGAAGCTAAAAAGAAAACGAAAAAAATAAAAAATACTTTCAAATTATTCTTTCTTTACAGCATTTAAACATTTTGATAAATTTTTTATTTTTTTCTTATTAGCAATAGGCAAGCTAAAAGCTACTTACTGTAAAGAAATTACCAACAATAACGGAATAATCGTTACTATGTAAGGTATAGCAAGGATTCGAGCTGGATACACTCGATTAATACATAAAATTGATTTGAAAATAATTGAAACAAATCTTGATTACATAGAAACAACAGCTAATTCTATAAATCCAATCGAACATCATCTAGGTAGAACACTTAAATACAAACTGCAACATGCAAGAAACCAACTAAGTGGTCTTAAGCCAATAAGACAGAAAAGAGGACTTATAGACGCACTAGGAACAGCTATTAAATTCATAGCAGGAAATCCAGACAGTGATGACTTGAAAAATATTCAGGAACATCTTTTCCTTATCGAACAAAAAGAAAATGGACTAATAACCAACAGTAATAGACAGTATAAAATAAACTCAATTTTTGAGGACAAATTAAACAACATAACAAAAACACTACATAAAGTCACGCAAAATATTCTACAAGTTTCGAAAACACCAAGTGATTTGGAAGTTGTTAGCATGATTTTCGAAGTAGATGAAATTATTCAAATACTAAGAATAATAGGAGAACAGATCGAATTTGAACTGGTTCCAAGTAGACGTGTTTAAAAATAGCTTGTGATTGTTATTTTTTTGATCATTTTGTGTTAAAAGTTTGTGAAAATGCAGGCCTCGTGTGTTTCGACGCTGTTGATATTAGAAGCAGGAAGTTTGGCTCCGTTGAAAAGTGTCGTTATCAAAAGCAAAGAGTTTACATTCGGCACACATCCGTTGAATACATTCCGGATTATGAATTCATGCGAAAGGCTACACTGCAAAGTAGTTGTGGCGCGGAAATCGAATGTGGTAAGCTACAGCGTATTCGTTTGTTAGATTTTAGACTTAATGATCGGTTTTATAGCTATCCTCAAAAGGCTTTAAGGATGTTAAAATTATTAAGACTATTTTGCCTGCTGAGAAACCTCTATAAAACCAATTGGACTTAGTACACCCATGTTAAAACATTGATAAACTTGTTAAAGTCTATTAGGTCTTGGAAATGTTACTTGGGATCTCACTTAGCGCATTCAGCTGTGGACCTGTCGAGCATGAACATCCCCATCACTGAAGAAATCGTTGCTAAGGCTATACGTCGTATTAAATTTTCATATGTTCCCGGACTGGATGGAATCCCTTCATCAGTGATTATTAACTGTGCGAGCGCTATCACTGCTCCTGTGTCGTCGCTCTTCAACCTGTCGCTTAGCTGAAGTCAGTTTCCCAGCGCATGGAAATATTCGTGGATGACACCCATTTTCAAAAAGGGTAACATTGGTCAGGTCGAAAACTACCGTGGTGAAACGTACAGAGTAGCCAAGCAGAATGGCTTCCTACCGATTTCCTTAAACTTTAACTGTTGAGAACGAAAAGGACTGCAAACGGCGGAGCAACGGACTGACGACGTGAGGACCTGTAGATAAAAGTCGACAAATTTCGGATTCTACTGTTCCCTGGCACTTCCAGGTCAAAACTGCTTTTTTTTAAATTTGTTTAAGAGATTTTGCGCCTTAAAGGTCAAAACTGCGAGCTTTTATTATAATGCTTTGGTTCCTTATATACTATTTGGCTAACCCCGCTGTGCCGATACCCTTCTTCCATCTCCCGTTTATCAACCCTCCCGGCTTCGCCCAAACCTAACTGATGTGCACAACCGTCCACCGCAGCACTTCCCACGTTTCGAAAGGAAACCAGCTACCGCAGCGTTTCCATCATTTTGTTTGCATTGATCGCCGATCAGAACATGTCGCGACAGGAATTATCTTGTCCAGTTGTTTACTCATTCAAGCGACGTACTCATGATGTACATAAGTTAAGAATCAAATCGCTACACCACCAACAAGCGCAGATGCACCTTCTGCAAACGCAGCTAACAGATCAGATGTCTTCGCCAACGTTCCCAAAACAAGCTCAACGGAACGTTGGGCTTCGTCAGCAGTCTCCACGATTCTCCCAACCACGATGCCGATGCCACGTCAGCAATACTCCTCGACGACAGCAGCGACCAACGCGAACGCGAACTCGACGGCAGTTAGTTACAGTTTTAGTTTTTAAAAACTTTAATGTTACAATAAAAATTATAATTCATACTAGGTTTTTTAGGCCAGGTACCTGGCCCGTCAGCAGTTCCTGGCTCATCTACCGGTCCATTAAAGGTTCCATGTCGTCCCCGTTACAGTTTCTAGGTCTTTCTGCCGAAGGTATATTGTATTGTCAATTGCCGAGCAGTTCTGACCCTCTCCCTGTTCGACCAGTGCCTGGTCTTGGCGCACAGAATTTATCCCTTTAACTTAAGCCCCCATCGACATAAATGTAAAAGCACTGTGTTGTAACTACAACTTGCGGATTTCGAAGAAGTTCGAAGCGATTAATTATTTTAGACTTTGTCAACTGACTCGTCAAAATTAAGTTAATTCATCCGTTTTCCTGATCCTAACCCCCAGTCCCTTTCGGGTTTCCCTTTTATATTCCGTCCCGGGCTCCGGTTCAAACATTTGAACTATATAGTTCTAAACTAATATTAGTCCCGAGTGAGCGTTCCCGTTCTCACTCCCCAATTCTCACGCTATCACGCATGCAGCCCTGTCGTTTTGACACACTGTTATATCGCAAAATGTTACCAAAAAACTAAACGCGTCTATCAAACAGCTCGGTTAATAGGAAATTTTTCAAAGACAGATACTTGTACCGAGTTACAGCATATTGTACCAGTTTCTGTGCTCCACAGCGCATGCCCTGTGGTTGCACCACTTTTTATGCTTAGCTTACATGAACCGCAAAGCAACCTTTGCAAACGGTAAAATGTTGTTAGTGAGTCAGTCAACGGTCAAAATCTGCGCACATTTGTTTTTCGGCCAGCGTGTGAAAAAAAGGTTTACAAAAAAATGTTTTTTGCGTCTCGTGTAAACTAAGCATAACACTCCTACTACGCATGATAATCCGTAAATGCGATTTGCGATGTGAATTGCGCATTGTTTCGGCCAATTGTAAGAATCCTCTCAAACAGTATTAAAACAATTCAGAGATGTCAATTGCTTTGCACCTCCTTCTCTCTCCATGCCATCCGTGCCGCATTCGCTGCAAATTCTGGGGCTCACTATTCCCCACGTATCAGTTTCTCCTTTCTTGCGTTTGTAATGAAGAATTCCTTCCATGTGTGTGACGATTCGCGAAAGGCGCAGTTCGGCACACTTTGCCGCTTTCTATCCCGCATTTCCTGTGTTTCGCGGAAGGAACGACCCCCATCTCTTGCCTTGTTCGTTTCGCGGAAGGTAAAGCTACCTGTCCGAACAACAGTACTCTCGGATCGGTCGTCCGTCTACTCTGCCGTGGATAGCGGTCCCCACTTCTCGCATTCTTCTTTTGTTTTCTTGTATTCGTAGATCCACAAACACAAGCATTGAGATTAGAATACGAATCGATTGGCTGCGTTATAAGCTAATCCTGTATGCGAGCGTGATTGTTCTCACTTCCTCTCACATAATCGCGAAGTGAACTCGGACATACCGTCCAATGCCGTTGGATTTCTCTCTCTCTCTCTTTTCTCTCTTTTTCTCTGTCTTTCCCTCTGTCTGTCTTTCTCTGTCTTTCTCTCTCTCCCTCTATCTCTCTCTCTCTCTCTCTCTCTCTCTCTTTCTCTCTCTCTCTCTCCCCATCTCCATCTTACATTTCCCATTTCACATCTAACATCTACCACCTCCCACCTTCCACCACCCAACACCCACCACCCAGCACCCACCTCCCACCACCCACCTCCCAACTCTCATCTTTCACCTCCCACCAACATACCTCCCATCTCCCATCACAAACCACAAACCTCCTGCCACAAATCACCCATCTCCCATCTCCCATCTCCCATCTCCTATCTCCCATCGCATTCACACTGTCTCTCTCTCATAATCTCTCTCCCTTTTTATTCATCTCTCTCTCTCTCTTTCGCTCTCTGGCTATATCTATCCCTATCCCTATGCTTCACCTTGTCATACTTTCCATTTTTGTCTCTCTTTTTCCCACTATGACTGCCTCTATCTTTACTGTATGTCTCTCTCTTTCTCTCTCACTTTCTCGTTCCACCTTTCCCTATTTCTTTCTCTCACTCTTACACACACTTACAACTCAAAATTCCAACAATTGCGCACAGAAGGGTCGGTTTTGTTTAGCAGGCCCAGTTTTCTGATTTTGAATTAGTAGCGACATCGAATCAGACTTCGATCGAATAAGGGTTACTTTTCGCGCGCGTGTTTATTGGGCCATGGTCGACCCTCGGAAGGAAAATTATTATATAGGATATATATATATATTTTAATGTGTTGTGTGTTTCGCGGACTACGTTTTATTTATTGAACTGGTGTTTTAACGTGGACCGTGATTGTGAATAAAGAAAAAAAATTCGTTCGTCTAGCCGAAGACGCCGAAGGATGGAGACTAACGACATGAATCCCTCGGAAGCCTTCGAAGAAGCCGAGCTGCGCCGATTATCGCAAAATCGCGCAAATGTTCCTGGCCCAACGATCCAGCCAGGCGTCCCACGGCAGCCAATATATGGATCGCACGACTTTCCGGCACAGGGACGCCACAACGACGCTTCCTCGTGGCGTCCCTGTGCCGGAAAGTATATTGGCTTCAACGACCGACATTTGGTCAGCCGCCATCGCAGTCATCAGCGCCGCCATCGCATTCGTTTGCACCGCCATCGCTGCACTCCAGCGCATCACCAGAAAGCGCAGCGATGCTACAAATGCTGAGCGTGCTCCAGCAACAAATGGCCCACCAGCAGCAGCAAATGGCCCAACAGCAGCAGCTAATCAACGAGTTTTTCAAGCAGGGAACGCTCAATCAGAGTACCGCGACTTCCGTCGTCCAACCAGAGCAAATCATTAACTATCTTTCTCATACCATTTCAGAGTTCCGGTATGAGATAGAAATTGGAATCACTTTCAAGAACTGGTACTCGCGCTACACCGATCTCTTTCAGAAGGACGCTGCAAGGATCGACGACCCTGCCAAAGTTCGGTTGCTATTAAGAAAGCACGCACGACCGGTACCTTTCGTTCATAATGCCCAGTCGTCCGTCAGATTTCTCATTGGAGGACACCGTGGCAAAGCTGACGGCGCTTTTCGACACAGAGGAATCACTGCTCAGCCGAAGATTCAAATGCTTGCAACTAACTAAAAAACCTCAGCTACGCATGCCGCATCAACAAAGCGTGCGTAGAGTTTGAGCTCGACAAGCTTAACGAAGACGATTTCAACACTACTATTCGTCTGTGGCCTGAAGGACGAAGCCGATTCTGATTTACGGACACGCCTTTTGGCCCGCATCGAGGATCGAGTGTGCACAACTCTGCAGCAAGTGTCCACAGAATGCCACCGGCTTGCAAACCTGAAAAAGGACAGCGCCATGATAGAGGCCCCCGCATCGGAGCGCGTGTTGGCAGTCAACACTAGAGAGGATCGCCAAAGACGACAACATTCTACCGACACAGCTGTTCCTAACAATCCGTGTTGGCTGTGCGGAGGCCGTCATTGGATGCGAGAATGTGCTTATCGTACACACCGATGCGAAACGTGTTCGAGTATTGGGCATAAAGAGGACCATTGCGAAACAGCAGCTCGATGCAGATCAAAAAACCGTTTCACCCGGCGCAGAAGAACGCAAATGCTATCTTCAAACGTCCGCAATGTTCAACAACGGCGAAAATTTGTGCCTGTTTTGATAAACCGCTCGCCTGTCCGATTGCAGCTTGACACCGCATCGGATATCACCGTGATCAATCGGAAAACCTGGCAGCGTATCGGCGATCCTGAACTAGCATCTTCTTCGATAATAGCTCACACAGCATCGGGTGCTAACCTGGCACTGGACGGGAGTTTTATGGGTAATGTTAGCGCGGCCGACCAAACCAAGCAGGTTCAGATTTTTGTTACTCCAGCACGCCTGCTTCTTCTAGGGCTTGATCTAATCGACGCATTTTCGTTGTGGTCAACTCCCATTGATAAATTCTGCCTCCAGCTGAAGAAATCGAACGACGCGCAGCAATCATGGCATGAGAGGTTCCCCCAAGTATTCAAAGGTACTGGTTTATGTACAAAAGCGAGTGTCTCGTTTACACTCAAGGATAATTATCATCCGGTATTCCGGGCCAAGCGTCCAGTAGCTTACGCGGTACGAGAAGCAGTTGACCGGGAACTAGACCGGTTGGAAACGCTAGGTGTCATCACACCAGTAAAAGCGTCTGATTGAGCTGCGCCAGTTGTCATAGTAAAAAGTCCAATAGCTCTTTGCGCTTATGTGGAGACTATTCCATTGGACTAAACGATGCTCTAGAACCAAATGAATACCCGCTACCGCTACCGGATGATAAATTTGCAAAACTGGCTAACTCCACAGTCTTTAGCAAAATCGACCTCTCCGACGAGTTCCTCCAAGTTGAAATCGAGCCTCAGTTCCGTCCGTTGCTGACCATAAACACGCATCGCGGTCTCTATCATTACAACCGCCTCCCTCCAGGTATAAAGATAGCTCCAGCAGCATTTCAAATGGTTATGGATAAAATGCTAGCCGGCCTTAACAACGTGTCAGGTTATCTCGACGATATTATTGTGGGTGGATCTACGGAAGCAGAGCACGACGAGTTACTCGCAAACGTGCTTGCCAGGATTCAAGAGTATGGGTTCACCATTCGGGTCGATAAATGTGCATTTAAAATGCAACAGATAACATACCTAGGACACGTTATCGATTGCCGCGGACTGCATCCAAATCCAACAAAAATCGCGGAGCCGACGGACGTTACCGAAGAATCTTCCGGAGCCGACGGACGTTACCAGTGTGCGGTCGTTCTTAGGGGCGATTAATTGTTATGGCCAATTTATTCCCAACATACGTAATCTGCGATACCCCCTGGACACGCTTCTGAAGGAAAACACTCCATTCCAGTGGACTTCGGAGTGCAAGCGGGTTTTCTTTGAGTTCAAGGCCCTCCTTGCATCGGACTTACAACTCGCCCACTATGATCCGCATCTCAAAATAGTGGTTTCGGCAGATGCATCGTCAATCGGTCTCGGGGCAACCATCAGCCATGTATACCCCAACGGTTTCAGAAGAGTTATCCAACATGCCTCACGTGCCCTCACTGAAACAGAGCAACGATACAGCCAAATTGACAGGGAAGGCTTGGCCATTATATTTGCTGTTAAAAAGTTTCACAAAATGATTTTTGGTAGGCACTTCACCCTGCAGACGGATCATCGCCCGCTTCTACACATCTTCGGTTCAAAGAAAGGCATACCGACATTCACGGCAAACCGTCTTCAGCGTTTCGCGCTCACCTTGCTAGCATACGGCTTTGACATCGAGTATGTTCGCACCGAAGATTTCGGAAATGCCGATTTGCTATCGCGTGTGATAAGCACACACACCAAGCCTGATGAAGATCAAATAATTGCCAGCTTAGAAGCGGACGTCAAATCATTAGTTTCGCGGACCTAGCAAGAGAAACAAAGCAAGATCCATTATTACAAAAAGTCACACGCTTCATTCGTGACGGCTGGCCAACAAATTCCACGTTTACGGGTGACCTGTCGCGTCTTCACGCCAGAAGGGAGGCGCTATCAATCAAGGACGAGTGCATTCTTTTCGGAGAGAGGGTGGTGATCCCTCAAACGCTGCAGCAGCGATGCCTCCGTCAGGTTCCCCAAGGTCATCCTGGAATTCATCGTATGAAAGCTTTGGCTCGAAGTTTTTTCTACTGGCCATCGCTAGACTCAGACATCGCGGAGTGGGTGAAAACCTGCCATGCATGCCAGATGGCTGCAAAATCCCCTCCGCACGCAAGCTCGGTGCCTTGGCCAGATGCTACAAGACCTTGGGAACGAATGCACGTGGACTATGCGGGTCCGCTAGATGGAGATCACTTTCTTGTAGTAGTTGATTCGTTTTCAAAATGGCCCGAAATCGTTCGCACAAGCAGTATCAGTGCATCTACAACAGGGGTCGGCACAGTTTTAACTAAAAGGGCCAGACAAGAAAAATAAGCCTGACTCTGCGGGCCATATTCACCAAACAAATATCTTAAATAAGGTGATGTAGCGAATAAAGTCATACTTATACATTTTTGCAAGCGAATCTTAAAATAAAACAATAAACAATGAAGATATTTCAGAAGTTCATAGGTTTTTATTTCTGACCTGAAATTATTCTATCAAAACGAGGGTCTAATTGCGTACATCCTGCAATTAAAACGGATTGTAAATGATCGTCGGTTAGTGATGATCTGTAATGTGATTTTACATAGTTCATTTTTGAAAAAGTTTTTTCACATAAATATGTACTACCAAAAATAGATATGAAAGATCTTCCAAATGATTTGAGGTTACTTTATTCCGCTTCCGGAAGCATTTTATAAAAACTGACAAGATCCATATTATTGAACTTATTTTTGAGCGTTTCATCGTTTTGTAATTCTATTATTTCTAATTGTAATTCGGATGGAACCTCGTTCACTACACAATTAAAGGGGTTTTGAAAACATAAAAGATTTTTTGAATTCGAATCCACGTCTGCAAAGCGCTGTTGTAATTGTTCCCTAAGATCTATCAAAATTTCAGAGGCAAAATTATTAGGGAAAGGCGCAGTTAACGAAGCCTGTAGTGTTTTGCAACAGGTGAAATGGTCACACTTATTTGATGCGACTTGGATTTTGAACAATTCAAATTTTTGCCTATAAGATTTTACCAACGAATACATTTCACAAATTAATTTTGTTTCACCTTGCAATTTCAAATTAAACTTATTAAGATAACCTACGATATCGGTGACAAACGCTAATTTCCAAAGCCATTCCTCATTTGATAGTACTGCTTGTTGTGGATAGTTTTTTTCTTTTAAAAAAGCTGCTATTTCTTGTCTTAATTTGAAAAACCTAAGCAGAACTTCTCCGTTACTAAGCCATCGTACAGCAGTGTGGTATGGGATATTCGTATAGTCGGATTGAATTTCTCGTAAGAATTCTCGAAACTGGCGATGGTTTAATCCCCGAGAACGGATAAAGTTCACCATAGGAGACACTACTTCAACTACACTTACGACATTTGCAATTTTGGAACAAAGAACTTGCTGGTGGATAATGCAGTGTATTGCTATAGGATTTGGACAATTTAGCTCTTTACAAGCGTTAAAAATATGTCCCATTAATCCTTTCCCTGTTCCACACATGTTTTTAGCACCGTCCGTTGTTACCGCCTTCAGCTTATCCCATTGCAAATTAAAATTTTTCAAAGAAATTTCAACCTCCTTGAATATGTTTTCACCAGTAGTCCTATCATGGATACTTTGCATAGACAGTAATTTCAAACTCACTATCAACTCCTCTAATAAAAATGAGTAGTTGTGCAGTATCAGTAACGTCTGTGGATTCGTCGATAGTCAACGAAAACCAATGAAATTTCGACACTTTTTCTTTTAATTGTACCCCGATATCTTTACTTATTTCTTCTATTCTTCTGACGGTTGTTCGAGCAGAAAGTGGAATAGTTTCAAACAATTTTTTCTTCTCTGGGCATAATTCCTCTGCTGCCATTACCAAACATGATTTGATCAATTCGCTATCCGTGAAGGGCTTGCCATGTTTTGCTATTAAATGAGCTATTCTAAGGCTGGTTTTAGTTATTGATTCGTTTTCACTTTTGATATTAACGAATAAATTACGTTGTGCAGATACACCCCGATTCATAGCTTCAAATTTTTGCACCCGTTCAGTTTCGGAGAGATTTGAATATTTTGATTCGTGTTTAGTCTGGTAATGGCGTCGAATATTGTATTCCTTGCATATTGCAATTACGTCGTTGCAAAGCAAACACGTTATTTTACCGTTGAATTCTGACACGAAATACTGCACATTCCATGTTGGATTAAAAACACGATTTTCTAAATCATTTTTTCTTCTCTTCTGTGTCGTGGACATGGTTAGGCTGGTGAATTTGAATAGTATGTCAATTATCAACTTGATCACGACAACGGGAATGTACAAGCAAACTAGTCAGCGAGTAAAACGGTATGTCCTTCACGGTTAGTGCACCTACCGCAGACTGATATCGCTATAGAAAACGAGCACGAAATGCACGAAACAATGTGAAAAGCAATGAAGAAAGCGAAAGCTTGGTAGAACGCGAGAGATATGTAGAGACAGCGTGATGTGTGCGGCTTAAACACTAGAAATGGAGAATGTGGGGACGAGTCGAAGTTTGCTTTGAGCAACTTCGCCGATCGCCACTTGCGAACAGCATATCCCATTTCACTCTACCAACCGAAATAACCCGCCAGTGCTATGCCCCACTTTTTATATTTGTTTCTCGCTCAACATGTATTGAATGATTCTTGTTGAGTAGCCTGTCTTTTGCGAATTCTTTTGGTCACCTTCTACCAAGTTCGAGCACCGCGCATCGGTAATCGTTTGGCTAACGGTAAAGTTATCAAAATATTTGGTTCATTCGTTCAAAAAACAGAAACAACACAATTGATGTTGGTTTTGATTGTTACCAAAATTTTCACGCGGGCCGGATGAAATCAGCTGGCGGGCCGGATTTGGCCCGCGGGCCGGACTTTGCCGACCCCTGATCTACAACAATTGGATTACTACGCGCACTATTTTTTTTTTTTTTGTAAAATATGATTTATTTGTACAGTTTATACACGGGTTTACATTATATTAGGTAACGGTTGTATATTAGGTAACAAGTAAAATCCCTGGGATTTGGTATGGTGGCCCTTATAGGGGCAAGGAACACGCGAGCTATTCGCACGTTTCGGAGTTCCAAACCTTCTCGTGTCGGATAACGGAACCCAATTTACGAGCGCGGAATTCACCGAATACTGTGCCCAGAATGCCATACAACATATAACGACGGCTCCCTATCATCCACAATCCATTGGGCAGGCAGAAAGGTTCGTCGATACTTTTAAAAGAGCCATTCGGAAAATCTCAGCAGACGGTACCACACTTCAAGAAGCGTTAGATATCTTCTTACTCGCCTACCGAAGCACACCGAACTCTGTTCTGGAATTGTCCAAATCGCCAGCGGAAAAGATGCTAGGATTTGCTACGTCCGGCACATTCCAACGATCCTACAACGGTGCCTACTACCGGACATAACAGAGAGTTCAAGCCGTCGGACCAAATTTATGCTAAGCGCTATTCGCGAAATGGATGGAGTTGGGTCGCAGGTACTATCATTGAGCGACTTGGAGCGGTTCTCTACAAGGTCAAGACCTTTGACCAAAAGATCATGAAGAGTCACGTGAATCAGCTACGCGAACGACACACACCTTCTCAACGAGGCACAGTGGGTCCTCATCAGCGACGTTTACCTTTAGAGGTTTTGTTGGACTCGTGGCACCTGGCAACGTCGCAGAAACCGTCAGCGCCTCAGACGCAAACGCCAGCCGTGGTTACCATGGATCCAGGATTCAATTCGGTACTACCGCAGCTGATGTTGACGGAAGAAACTCAACCATGCGCATCATCATCAGCATCCGGCACGCACTGCAGGAACGAGTGGCACATTCCCTCCGAGTGCCCCGTCTACCGCAAGCTGCAAAAGGAGCAGAAAAAGACCGTCATAGAGAGGGCCCGGGGAACCTACGCCCAAGCGCTACAAAAGGCTCCTGACGCACTCTCTGATACCCTGCTAAACCAATTTAACATCTTAGAACAGGGTCTAGAGAATGACTACCAAGCTCCCCCGGGCAGGTAATAACAGGAAACAATTAAGCTTTGCGGTACGGTACAAGCTAGCGAAAAATAAGTCATTTCAAAGAAGAAGGTTGCACAGAAGAAGCAAAACAAACCCCCAAAGCCCGTAGCTTCCAGACTTGCGCCAGCTCAACAGGCAGAACCTCGCACTCCCCGATCCACACCTATTAAGACCATCCCACCGGCAGCCTCTAGCACCTCAGCGTATACCGCCAAACCTGGCTCCTCTGCTAGAGAACCTGGCTCATTCTCCAATATTCCTCCCCCATCCCTTTCTGACATCCTTCAGTCGTTGCTGGACGCTCTCAACTTCCCTCCTCCCCTGTCGAGTCTGGTAGCCTGCACGTTGCCCTTCATACGGGGTGTGTTACATCGATGGCTGACACAATGGCCATGCATTAGCAAGATTGTACGGACCGCTGTTTGATATGACACACATTGTCCAATGGAACTGGAGGAGCCTTCTGGGGAAGATAGACCTCTTCAAGGCCCTGCTGAATGAGCACCAGGTCGATGCATTCGCACTTTGTGAGACATTGCTAACCCCGGAGACTACACTCAGATTCCCAGGCTACAATATTATTCGTCAGGACCGAGACTCACGGGGAGGAGGAGTACTGATAGGAATAAAACTAAGCCAGACCTTTTCCCGTATCCACATTAATAACAATGGAACAATAGAAGCAGTAGCCGTTAGAACTAGAATAGGAGAGCAAGACATTGCTATGCCTCGGTCTATGTCCCGCCGTTTTCTACAGTTAGCCGAACCAGACTGGAATTAATAGAAAGAGAGCTACTTAATCTGTCAAGACTCCTCCCCCCACCATTGCTCATATTAGGGGATTTCAACTCACATAGCTATGATTGGGGGGGAAATAGGGATGACGCCCTGTCTCACATCATTAGAGACTTTGTAGATAACATGGGATTGACAATTCTAAACTCTGGAGAAGCGACTAAAATTCAAACACCCATGTTTAGTCCAAGCGCTCTAGACCTCTCGTTGTGCACGTCAACTTTGCGGCAAAATACTAAATGGAAGGTAATAGCCGACCCACTGGACAGCGATCATCTGCCTATCCTTGTCACACTCTCAAAACCAAGTGGAACCACGGCAAGAGGTGTTTTTAAAGGTGACCTTACCCTAAATATTGACTGGGGAAAATATGCTGAGCTTGTTACCGCTTGGCTCACCCGAGAACCGGACCATGAGTCGTCTTTGGAGGAATTCTCAAACTTTGCTGTAGGAGTATACGAGTGTGCCCTTAAGGCACAAAAAGGTCACACACATATCCCGAAATCCTTCAAGAGGACGCCTAATCCCTGGTGGGATAGGGACTGCCAAGCGGCTAGCATAGCAAAACGCAAAGCCTACAAGTACTACTGCAACACTGGCTCCAGATCTCTATTTGAGAGCTATAAAGGTCTGGAGAAAAAGTGTAAAAACCTGTGTAAGGCTTAAAAAAAGGGACACTGGCGAAGCTACGTGAATTCCCTTAATCCGGCAACAGCTCTCCGCTCGCTATGGAGGAAGCCTAAAAGGATGAGGGGGCACTGCCCAGGAAACGAAAGTGAACGTTTCACTGCGGACTGGCTGAAACCGTTTGCTCACCGGATTTGTCCAGACTTCGTCCCTGAACAGTGCTTCAAACAGTTGGGGGCGGAAGGAGACCTAGCACTGGATAAATCATTCACAATGGTGGAGTTCTCCTAAGCCCTGCTCTCGAGCAAAAATTCCGCCCCAGGATTAGACAACATAAAAATAAAGCTTATCCAACAGCTCCCGGACCTAGCCAAGAAACGGTTACTGTGCATATTAAATAATCTTTTCACGCTAAACATCGTTCCCCCCTCCTGGCGCGAAGTAAGGGTAGTGGCCAGTTTGAAAAATGGTAAACCCCCTTCAGAGCATACTTCGTATCGTCCCATTGCAATGCTGACATGCTTACGCAAATTATTAGAACGAATGATACTATTCCGCCTGGAGGGATGGCTGGAAGCAAAAAACCTTCTATCCAACACCCAGTTCGGCTTCCGGAAAGGCAAAAGCCCCCAAGACTGTCTAGCACGTCAGTTTTTTTAGACATTCAAGGAGCATTCGATTCAGTATCGCCACAACTTTCTGTTCAACCTTCTCGCTGAGAAAACGATGCTGTTTGACAATAGGCATCATCGGGAAAGAAGGGTAAGCTTCTTCGGTCTACCACAAGGCTCATGCCTAAGTCCTATTCTTTATAATTTCTATGTGAACGGTATTGACGCTTGCCTTGAACCGAGTTGTACCCTGAGGCAGTTCGTGGATGATGTAGTTCTCTCAGTTGCCCGTAGGGACCCCGCCGAAGCAAAAACATTCCTACAAGCCACGATCAATAATCTGGAAAATTGGTCTAGCGAAATGGGAATAAGGTTCTCCCCAGAAAAAAACTGAACAAATAACTTTCTGTTTCTTCAGCAACACGGCGGGAAATAAACAAAAAGGCCTATACGAACCCGAAATTAATTTGTTTCTCCAGGGGAAACAGATTAAAAAAGTTGACACAGTGGGGATATATCTGGGAATTTTGTTCGACAGAAAACTCAAGAGGAGTAAACATGTGACAGAACCACGAAAATGCTCTCGCCGTATTAACTTCCTCCGCACAATAACAGGCTTCTGGTGGGGGTCTCACCCAACGGAAGTACTGCGACTCTATAAGACTACGGTTCTCTCGGTATTGGAGTACGGCAACTTTTGTTCCCACTGGGCAGGAAAGGCTCCTATGCTGGTGCTAGAGAGAATCCAATACCGATGCCTGCGAATTGCCTTGGGGTGCATGAAGTCAACGCACAACATGTCACTGGAAGTTATGGCTGGTGTAATGCCACTTAGACTGCCCCTGAAACAACTAGCACTACGGTACATCATTCGGGCCTCAATCTCGAAACCGTAAGTGATAAACAATTTTGAAATGCTGCAAGAATTAGGGTGCAGCAGCAGAATTTTGCTAATTTATCAGGACTTCTTGTTATTACATATGATTGCTGATAAAGTCCCGAGATTTAACCTTGCTGCGGTTCCTGACAAGTTTGATAAAATTCTAAAGATTGACACATCCTTTAAAAAGGAGTTAAATTCCATCTCCAAGAAAGGGCGAGAGACGACAGTCCCTGCCATCTTTAGGAAAAAGTTTGGCCATATAGTAAAGCCGGAGAAGCAGTTTTATACGGATGGATCTGCGTCCGCCGAGGGCGCTTGAGCTTGAGCGCTGTTCAAGCTCTCCAAATATGAATGTAGTTAATAGCAAAGATTTTTTTGTTATTAACATTTTAGAACTACTATGTGCTCTTTTTGACAAAGCCTTCCGAATCTTTCGCATTTTGTGCACACTTTTTGTCACATTTGCGTACCTCGGATCGAAATGCCGTTTATGGACGAAAGATAGGCCTCGTGGCGATACACATTCGTGCCGAACATTGCTTTTCGCTAGCTCGTACGAAAAGTGAGTTTTTGGGTATACGGCAGTTCACCATGCATTTCTACCTTGCCTTTTGCTCACCATGCATATTTACCTTGCCTTTGGCCCAATCCCCGAATATCGTCTCCGCGTTAATAGTTAGCGCTTCCAAGTGTTCAGAGCAATGTTCCAACATGATAAGTACTTGCCAAAACAGTGCTTGCCATGCCGGTCGGGGAATTACACGCGGTGGCGCATTTTGTGCACACTTTTTGTCACATTTGCGTACCTCGGATCGAAATGCCGTATATGGACGAAAGATAGGCCTCGTGGCGATATACATTTGTGCCGAACATTGCTTTTCGCTAGCTCGTACGAAAAGTGAGTTTTTGGGTATACGGCAGTTTACCATGCATATTTACCTTGCCTTTTGCTCACCATGCATATTTACCTTGCATTTTGGCCAAACCCTGAATATCCTCCTAGCGCTTTCAGGTCTTCGGCAAAGTTGTAGATCTCGACAAGGTGAGACTATTTTCTCAATATTCATTTTTCCCTCCGATCCCTCCTTTCCCCCGCAAATCGCCCTACAATGTGCAATTAGTGCGACTTAGTCCCCAAATTGGGTGGCCATCACATAATATCGTCTTGTTCTTTCAAGCTAGTCTATTCAAACTTTAAGGTTTTGAGTGTTTTTCGGATTTCTTAAATGATAAATGATCTTGGTTTCAATTTCAGCAATTTTTTTTATTTCAGTTTTTGATGATTATAATAAAAACTCTTATTAACAGTGGGAACTCCTCACATCTTAAAAAAATGAAGCTTAATTGAAAACTTTACTTGAAAAGGGTTGCGCTTCTTTGCATGCTTATTGAAAATGGTAAAAAACCAGCATACAGGCTTGTAGCTCTAACTTGGGTATGCTGACAGGTTTCAGGGGGGTCACTTTGGCTTTCCCAGCAACCAGCGTACATTGGGGAATTCCGTCTGTATCAGCAACTCTTAAATATACTGCGCAAGAGTAGGCGTACGGGCTTGCATCGACAAACACGTGTAGCTCGCAGTTTGCGTAGGTCTTTGAGTTGGCTCCGGGAAAGTAGCAGCGCGGTATACGCAGTTCGGCAATGCACGGAAACATCTGGATCCACTTTCTCCAGTCTATAAGCTGCATTTCACCTATATTCTCATCCCATCCCGGTTTGGCTCGCCAAATGTCTTGAATCAGTATTTTCCCATGGGCAATAAAGGTTGCGAGCAAGCCTAATGGGTCAAATAGGGACATCACGCATCGCAATACTTTACGCTTCGTGGGTATGACCTCTCCCTCATATAGCCTTCTAATATCCGGGTTGGCATTTGTGTTGAACGTTAGCCCGTCGGTAACTGGATTCCAAATCATGCCAAGCACCCTTTCGGTTCTCTCGGACTCCAGAAGGTGGACAACGGGTCGATCCGTGGCAGCCTCGAGGGATGTAATGACGTCGGCGCAGTTGGAAATCCAATGGTGAAGTTGAAACCCACCGTCGCGGAAGACTTCGCTCACTTCTTGGGGTACTTGCAGTGCTTCATCTTTAGTCCCAAAGCTGTCGAGGTAGTCATCCACGTAGGTACTTTCTAAGATACCAGCGACTGCACGGGGATATTGCTCAACGTGTTCCTTAGCATTCCGGTTTTTAACAAACTGTGCCGACGCGGGAGAACAGGTGGATCCGAATGTTACGACGTCGACTATATAAACCTCTGGCGCCTTCCGCGGATCCGTTCGCCAAAGGAATCTTTGCGCCTGGCGGTCTTCAGGCCGCATACGAATCTGCAGGAGCATCTCCTTCACGTCGGCACAAACTGCAAACTGAAACAGACGGAACCGGAATAGGACACCTATCAAGGAGACTAGGTGGTCGGGTCCCTTGAGCAGCATCTGGTTGAGAGAGATGCCATCCACCTTCGCTGCTGCATCCCAGATCACTCGCACTTTCTCCGGTTTTTTCGGGTTAATTACCACCCCTAGTGGTAGGAACCAAGTTCTTCCCGGGACCGCCTTATCAAGTTCCTCCTTGGCGGCTTTGTGGACGTAACCCTTTTTCTCAAACTCCCGTAATTGGTAATGTACTTTCTCCTTTAGGCTCCTGTCCTTATTCATCCTTCGTTCGAGACACTCCAGTCGTCGAAGAGCCATCTCGAAGCTGTCGGGCAGTCGAACGTCATCCGTTTTCCAGAGAAGTCCTGTCTGAAACCTATTGCCGACGCGTTCCGTCGTTGCTTCCAACAGGTCTATAGCGCGTTGATCCTCTGGGCTTCGAAGACAGGGCTTGCCAACACCAGCTTGCTCCATCCCATAAAAGCCTTGGATAGTCTCTACAAGCTCACGGTCGCTGGCCGCGCACTCACAATTATGGAAGGAATGGTGAGTCTGCGACGGCGATCGTCCTCCATAAACACACCAACCGAGTCTTGTTTTCACCGCGGTTGGTCCTTCACCAGAGCCTTCTCTCGTCTTGAGAGGTACCGCCAGTTTTAGATTATCCAACCCTATTAGAATGCGTGGTTGGGCATCTGAGTAGCTTATCAATGGCAGCCGCCTAAGGTGAGGGAACTTCTCGGCATCTTTCTCCACCTGGAATGACTGAGAAGGGAGGTTGAGGTGCGTCACAGTACGAATGTTTCTCACTCCATAGGTCCGTGCTGAGCCGACTGGTCCGATCTTGAGTTCCACGCGCATCGATCGGCCTTCCATCCTCTTTCCATCCCCCGTCCAGGAAAGGCAAAGCGGCTCTTTCTTTCCAGAAGCTCCCAGATGTTCGGCAAGGTCGTGGTCCATTAGGGTTAATGAAGATCCCTCATCTAGAAAGGCGAACGTGTCGATGCTCGCCTTTGGCCCCTGAAGAGTCACCGGAACAATACGGAATAGCCTTCCGGTGCCATCGTTGTGGTGGTAACTCCCCGCTGGTCCTGGTTGTTCGGCCGCGTGAAGCAAGCGATGATGTCGAAAGGTGCAACCGTCGATGCCGCAGCGCTGGCTAGTCCTGCAGTTGCGCCGTCGGTGTTTCCGCAGGCATTGAAAGCATAATGACAAAGCACGTGCTTTCTGCCAACGCTCGTTTACAGTCAGGCGGTTGAGCTGCTCACAGTCACTCGGCACATGACCCTCCTTGGAGCAGATTTCGCATGCCGTGCCACTCGATTCGCTAAGCTGCTCACCAGGATTGCGCAACGAGTGAGCGTTCACATGTCCTCGCGTAGCACGAACTTTGTCTGCTTTCCAGAGCGACTCCGACACGACGGACACTAAGCTCGTAGCATCCTTTACCAGCTCGTTCATGTACGCTCCAAACGTCGCGAGATCCACTGTGTCTACGTTCCGCGTGTAGCGCGCCCACTGCAACGCCTGGTCCTTCGGCAGCTTTCCAACCAGTTCCTTTATCAGCGTCGGGTTATTAAGATGAGCTCTCTCATCAGCCGCAATGATGTGATCTGCAAGTGCCTGCACTGCCGTCCCAAAGTCGATCACACTTTCCAACCTTTCGGTCTTGGGCGCGGGCATTCTCCGTATGCGCTCCGTAAGCACTTCGATCAAGTGATCGGATCGTCCGAAGCGCAATCGTAGGGTCTCGATCACATCGGGCACCACATCGGGAAGAATAAGCCGACTGCGCACTGCTTCCAATGCCGGCCCTTTAAGGCACTTTTGCAGGCGCAGCATATTCTCCCAATTCGTTAGCCCTAGCATTTCGGTGGTGTGGGTGTCGTGCGAGTGGAAGAGAGGCCATTCGGCTGGGTCACCAGCAAACGAAGGTAGTTCCACTGGAATAGCACCACAATGCCGACGCTCTCCGCCGGTAGCCCTTTGTCCCTTACAGCACGCATACGAGCTGGCATCCTTTTGTTCCGCATTCCTGGCCTGAGATGAGCTGGTCGGAGCGGAGGCAGCAGAAATCACGCATGGCTTTCGCAATTGCTCCTCCGGTTCGCTCGATTCCAACGTGCGAACCGCGTGCGTTGTTACCCCGGTATCTGCTCGCTCAACCTCCGGTGGCCCGTCCCTTATCCTGACAGCTTCATCTAGTAGGCTTTGTTCTTCCTTTAGGAACTTTAAATCCAGTTCAAGTGCCAGCCTTTTGCGCTCGGCGTCCCTGCGTTGGTGCAGTAAAGCCAGCTTCTTGGCCACTGCGTTCGCCCTTGGAACGTCGGAAATCTTCTCGGGTGGAGGGTTCGGGGTGCTGCTGCGCTCCTGATCTTTTACGTCACCCGCCAGTAACATTGACATTGTTCACTTTATTTTAACTGTGTCTAAAGGGTTCGCAGCGTCGCCGCACTAAAAACTTATCCACTTCTCCACACTCCGGGTTTTACGTCTGCTCGCAACTAAGATTCGCACCGAAAAGAACTCCTCTCGCTCGTTCCGATCTCGGCTTACTTAGATTACGTCGAGCGAAATCACGCTGCCACTAATAACAGCTACTTCGCCAGGCAATAAATGGTATAACACGCCTGAAATATAAAATAGATCGCACTAAACTGTTAGGTCTAAAAATTCCTTCCAATTATGTTAAATGATTATGGCCTATGAGTAATAATGTAAACAATACAAAGTACGGCATGCAACGTTGCTAATTCTGAAGGAATTCCTCAATCGCCGCTTTGCATTCACTGGAATATTGTGCGTAGGCCACTTCATGATCTTCAGGTTTCCCAAAAAAGAGGTAGTTCTTGTGAAACTCGGATATTTCTCTGAAAAACATTGAAAAAAAAGCATTGTTTGTAGTTAAATTCACATAATATTTAAAAACTTTTGAAGTAAATAAACCTACGTTGGTGTAATTTTTCGCTTCACCAAAACTCCTGATTGTCGTTCTACGCGAGATGTTGATTGTTCGCTTTCCCTACGAAGAAAAATAAAAAGAAACTAAGATGTAACTGTCATTCAAAAAATTGTTGATATAACTGAAACATTCTAACTTAACTCCAAAACTTAAAACTCCCCGCAAATCACCCTACTATGTCCAATTAGTGCGACTTAGTCCCCAAATTGGGTGGCCATCACATAATATCGTCTTGTTCTTTCAAGCTAGCCTATTCAAACTTTAAGGGTTTGAGTGTTTTTCGGATTTCTTAAATAATAAATGATCTTTGTTTCAATTTCAGCAAAAATTTTTTATTTCAGTTTTTGATGATTTTAATAATAATTCTTATTAACAGTGGGAACTTCTCACATCTTAAAAAAATGAAGCTTAACTGAAAATTTTACTTAAAAAGGGCTGCGCTTCTTTGCATGCTTATTGAAAATGGTAAAACCGCTTTGCAGGTATTAAAAAAATTTTGATTACAATGATTAAATATGAAACAAATGGTATAACACGCCTTAAATATAAAATAGATCGCACTAAACTGTTGGGTCTAAAAATTCCTTCCAATTATGTTAAATGATTATGGTCTATGAGTAATAATGTTAAAAATACAAAGTACGGCATGCAACTTTGCTAATTCTGAAGGAATTCCTCAATCGCCGCTTTGCATTCCCTGGAATATTGTGCGTAGGCCACTACATGATCTTCAGGTTTCCCAAAAAAGAGGTACTTCTTGTGAAACTCGGAAATTTCTCTGAAAAACATCGAAAAAAAAGCATTGTTTATAGTTATTTTCACATAATATTTAAAAACTTTTGAAGTAAATAAACCTACGTTGGTGTAATTTTTCGCTTCACCAAAACTCCTGATTGTCGTTCTACGCGAGATGTTGATTGTTCGCTTTCCCTACGAAGAAAAAGAAAAAGAAACTAAAATGTAATTGTCATTCAAAAAATTGTTGATATAACTGAAACATTCTAACTTAACTCCAAAACTTAAAAATTTCTCAAACGGGACTCATCCACAGCATATCTGGCATAAGTCTCAAGCCCATTAAACCATAATTTTCTTTTCAAATTAACATGCATGATAACATTAGATACTGAAGAGTTATTTACCTTTCCGACAACTGAAATTTTACCTTTTTTTTCGGTAACATCGCCATATCCGAAGCAGCAACATCATGCTTCCGATTAAGAATTGATTTCGGCTGCTTTCTTTCAGCCGTAATCAATGGCGGAGTTTCACCCTCTGGCGGAAATGGATTTCCTGAGGCTGAGAAGGCGAGGTCTTCTTTAGCGGAAACTTCCTTTGCGTTGAAACCGAAATCTTCATAAGGTTGAACCAGTTTGGCTTCATCATTTCTAAAATTATTTGAAACAAAAAGGATTATGAGAATGTCATATGGTATTTCAATCGAATTTAATAATTAAAATAGAAAACAGTAAAGACCAATTTACAAACCTTTTGAGCATGAAAGTTTGAAACTCGATTGGCTCCTTAGCCTTTAGCTCCAGGTATCGTAGATACACCTTTCGCTTCTGCTTTGGGAGCAAATCCAAAAAATTTCGAAGTTCGTTGAAATAATGTTTTTTTGGATTTCCTTCGTTTTCGTTTTTAAGATACATCTTGACGCATCGGTTAGATTGATATGCGGTTGACGAAAACTGCTTGCGTTCCCCCTATAAAAAAATGTATCTTGCGTAGTATTCAAGCGAGGTTCTGTTGAAATACAATTTTTTTAGAATGATTCAGTTTCGCACTTGACAGGGGCAGGGGTTTCGCGTTGTGAGCATTCTTACCTTGGTGGGTTCCCACAAGCTTGCGCTGTCTGGAGTTGTTCTTCCTATAAAAGTCGCGCCAGTCCTGTCAAGAGTGAGTCAGTAAAAAGAAATGTTTTTAAAACAATATTCATCAGCATTTTGGCCAAACAACTTGTCTTACAGTCCATTGCCATTCCTTTCGCGAATCAGCGTTTCTTTCAAATAATGTATGTTTTCCTGTCTAGAATGATTAGGAAGGCTGTCAATGAATTTTTCCACCTCCTGCAGGAATAGTTTTTGCGCATAATCCTTCACTGTCTCAAGGATGCGCTTAATTCTTATCGACAGCCCCTCAAACGTGTTTTCGCAATCCACTGGATCACCAAAAAATAAGAACCGCTTGTAAAAGTGAAGCAAATTGCTGTTGGGAATAGGCAGAAACAGTTGACACGTTCCGTACCGCGTCACCCAAATATGGGTGACCAGTTTGCTTTGCTGCATTCGCAATCGTACGAACGATTGCAAAGCCGAATTTGCGTTTTTTCGGTCCGCAGGAAACTATACCGTTTTGTGCTTGGTACGGAACGTGTTAAGTATCGTGTAACGGACAGTCAAGACAACGCCAGCGTATACATTGTGGACAACGCCATCGCATACATTGTGGACATCGCCAGAGCATACATTGTGAGTCAACATTCGATCATCGCGACGCGGCCCCCGGACCACAACATTATGCTGAGTTGCAGCTTCCCATAGCAACGCGGACCGCCCGCATTATGCTGAGTTGCAGATTCCCGCAGCGACGCGGACCACCTAGAATCAGAAGACCGTGAACCAACGATCCAGATCGCGAACCGATCATCAGTTGGTATCCAGCATCCGAACACGATAGTTGGGTATTAACCCGCACATATGTTGTAGGAAATAAAGTTTAAGTTTTTTTAAAACTCAAACACCCGCAGCAGTGCGTTAACTGGCGCCCGAATAGGGACCGCGCTATGTGAAATTAAGTACAAGTGAAAGTGAAAGTAACCACGCTAGAGTGATAGTTACCACCGAATCCCAAACTTAAAAAGACTTTCCTGATCGCCGAGTGCAGCCGTGTAAAAAAGGATTCCGAGTCACCTGTGCAGTGCTCACACAGGACAAAAAGGAGCCATCCATTACACCGAGAAGGAAGTCATTCACAGCCGGTTTTCCAGAAACTAAACTACGCCCGCTAGAGGAGCAGTAAAACACAACGCCCGTCAGAGGAGCATCATAAATCATAAAACCATCGCCCGATACAGGATGCGTATGGTACTGTAAGTAACAAAAAAAAAACAGTAAGTAAAAATTGTGAAACAAACACAAAATTGTGAAACAAAAATCAAGTGATTACAAAAACGCGATTAACAAATATTAAGTAAAATTACCTAGTGAAGTGAAAAACGTGTTAAAACAAACAAAAAATCCTGGAGGATCTTATAAATTCATTACAATCTTTTTCCTTCAAAATGTCGAGACCAGACCTTGACCAAATTATTAACCGCATTGCCGCACTCGAAGCGTGCAATGTCGCCCCCGCTCAGATCGATTATTCCGATCCACCGCTTTACTTTACAAAGCCAGATGGAACAAGTGTAAATCCCGAAAGTTTTGAAAAAATCCCTGATTTGGTAAAGGATCTACCAAATTTCACTGGGGATCCCAGCGAACTGAATAGCTGGTTGAGTGACGTAGACAGCTTGGTAAAACTGTACCAAACTAAAAGTACAGACACACTTGAACGCCAAAACAAATACCATATGATCTGCAAATTCATTCGCAGAAAAATCCGCGGTGAAGCGAACGATTCACTCGTTGCTTCAAACGTAGGCATAAATTGGAACCTGATCAAAAAAACATTGGTCACGTATTACGGTGAAAAGAGAGATTTGGAAACATTAGACTTCCAACTTATGATCGTGCAGCAGAAGAACCGCTCATTGGAAGTATACTACGACGAAGTAAATAGATTGCTCTCGCTTATAGCAAATCAAATAAACACTGACGAAAGATTCACACACCCCGAAGCCTCAAGAGCTTTAATCGAAATGTACAACAAAAAAGCAATCGATGCTTTCATGAGAGGACTAGATGGAGACGTTTATAAATTCATTAGGAATTATGAACCGACATCCCTTGCAGGAGCGTACAGCTACTGCATTTCATTTCAAAATATTGAGTGTAGAAAAATGCTAACCAAACCAAGGCCATATATTCCACCAACGGCACCAAGGAATATGATTCCCTTACCGCCACCAACGCCCATAAGATATACTAATCCACCTCCGCCACCAAGGCCTTACCATCCCAAACCGTTCACGGGAAATAGAAATTTTAATAATTTCGCCCAAAAGAACAACCAACATTACCAACAAAAACCATTTAACAATTTTCAACGTCAACCGCCACCAGAGCCTATGGAAGTTGACCATTCCATCAGAACACAACAAGTGTACTATGGAAACCGCCCTAACTCAAACAACGTTAGACCCCCAAAACGTCCCAGGGTCAATAATATCCAAACACAGCCAGGACACTCAAATACGGTGAACCACATAACGGATGCCAATCCGCCACAACAATTCGAAAACGGTAACCCCGCGAACAACACAATAGATAACAACACATTACAATCGTTCGAGAGATACCTCCGAACTATTGAAAAACAAGAAGGATGCAACTTCAGTGACACGGTCGAAGTCGCAGAACTTAATTTTTTAGACTAAACTCGGCGTTGCCTTACTTTCTTTTTTATGGTAACGCCTCGGAGCCATTAAAAATGCTCATTGATACCGGTTCTAATAAAAACTATATCCACCCGAAACATGCTAAAATTTCCCATAAAATCGATAAACCATTTTATGTATCTTCAGTAGCAGGAGACATAAAAATCGAAGCTTATTCACAAGCTCGACTATTCAAACCATTTTCAGATAAAATGTTAAAATTTTACCATCTTGAAAACTTGAAATCATTCGATGCCATAATAGGGCACGATTCACTGAAAGAAATCAAAGCAGTTATTGATACAGCCAATGATGAATTAATCATTGACGGCACAAAGGTAATACCCCTACAACAATATGAACTACAGGAAGTAAATAAAATAAACATCCGCGATAGTCATCTCAACCAAAACGAAAAAATACAGCTACATAACCTATTACAGGAATATCAGGATCTTTTCCAACCACCTGATTCTAAATTACCTTTTACCTCACAAGTAAAAGCTACCATAAGGACAAAAAATGAATCCCCAATCTACAGTAAAACTTATCCTTATCCCCAAGCACTTAAAGGTGAAGTTAACAGGCAAATTGAAAAACTACTAAATGATGGAATCGTCAGACCTTCAAAATCCCCATACAATGCACCAGTGTGGATTGTTCCAAAAAAACTGGACGCTGCCAATGAAAAAAAATATAGACTTGTCATAGACTACAGAAAATTAAATACCCAAACAATAAGTGATAAATATCCTATTCCGGATCCATCTACTGTTTTAGCCAATTTAGGCTCAAATAAATTTTTCACTACCCTTGATTTAGCATCAGGATTTCATCAAGTACCCATGTCGGAGAATGACATCGAAAAAACTGCATTTTCGATAAACAATGGAAAATATGAATTCGTACGCATGCCCTTTGGATTAAAAAATGCACCCTCCATATTCCAACGCGTCATGGACGACACTTTGAGAGAACATATCGGAAAAATATGTCACGTTTACATCGATGACATTATCATTTTTAGTGAAACAGTTGAAGAACATCTGCAAAACTTGAAAATTGTCTTAGACACATTGCGAGCCGCAAATTTCAAAATACAGCCAGACAAATCCGAATTCTTAAAAACAGAAGTCGAATTTCTCGGATTCATTGTCTCAAGTGAAGGACTTAAACCAAACATAAAAAAGTTGAAGCCATAAAAAAATTCCCAGAACCACAGAACCTTAAAGAACTGAGAAGATTCTTAGGACTGTCAGGATATTACCGCAGGTTTATTAAAAACTATGCACACTTGGCAAAACCCATCACAAAACTCCTAAGAGGGGAGGATGGCCATCGCCAAATTTCAAAAAACGAATCAAAAAATGTTCCAATTAAATTTGATCAAAATGCAAAGAACGCATTCCAAACCTTGAAAGACATAATATCTTCTAATGATGTTTTAGTTTTTCCAGATTTCCAGAAGCCATTTGAACTGACAACAGATGCATCAGATAAAGCACTAGGAGCTGTGCTTTCACAAAAATGCCACGACGGAGATAGACCAATAACCTTCATTTCCCGAACTCTTTCCCAAACTGAGGAAAATTATGCAACCAATGAAAAGGAGATGCTTGCCATCGTGTGGGCACTACATACACTGAGAAATTTCATATACGGAGCGAAAATTAATATCCATACTGATCATCAACCATTAACATTTGCTTTATCACCGCAGAACAACAACGCAAAGCTGAAAAGATGGAAATCATTCATAGAGGAACACGATTACCAGTTATGCTACAAACCAGGAAGATCGAACGTCGTAGCCGACGCCCTTTCCAGAATACAAATTAACTCACTAACACCAACCCAGCACTCAGCTGATGAAGACGATAATTCATATATCCCTTCAACAGAAGCACCTATTAATGTTTTCCGCAACCAACTAATATTTAAAATCGGAACTAATTCCTCTTCCGAACTAATAAGCCCTTTCCCGAAATTTAAAAGGCATATTTTCATTGAACCAACTTTTACTACTGATTTTATCAAAGATAAATTCAAAAAAGTTATTAATCCAAACGTAATTAATGGAATTCATACAGATGAACAAACAATGGGAATTATCCAAGAAGTTTATAAAAATCTTTACAATCCAAAAACAGTTAAAGCTAGATTTTCTCAAATTCAAGTTGAAGATCTTTGCGACGTAGAAAAACAAATCGAAGAGATTAAAAATATCCATAATTTTGCACACAGAAACGCTAAGGGAAATTCATTGCAATTTATAAAAAAATTCTACTTCCCCGGATTGAGAAAAAGTATTCAAAATATTGTTAAAAATTGTGAGATATGCAAAACCGAAAAATACGATAGAAAACCACAAGTATTTATACCAGTAAAAACACCAATACCGACATATCCAGGAGAGATAATTCATATTGATATATTTGCATACAACGCAAAATTTTTATTTATCACGGCAATCGATAAATTTTCAAAGTACGTTAAAATACGACCGATAAAATCGAAATCAATCGCTGACATAAAAGAAGTATTACTACAACTTTTATATGACTGGGACTTGCCAGCCCAAATTGTTATAGATAACGAATGTACTTTTGTATCGAATGTAATCGAACAATCAATACTAAATCTAGGAGTCAAAATCTTCAAAACTCCAGTTAATCGTTCAGAAACGAATGGTCAAGTAGAGATGAAAAATATAAAGACTATGAAGAAAATGAATACGTATATGAAAGGAAGAAAACAAATAATAAACGCGAAAGTCGTTTTAATATAATAAAAGTAAAGGAGAATCATCCAACTTATATAATTGATTCGAATAATCGAAAAATTCATAAAATGAATCTAAGAAAATAAGGAAGAAATATTAATACACTCTTTGAAATTCTTTTAACTATCGTTACAGAGTGATTACAACCCTGTTGATCAAGCTTATTGTAGCAGATATAAGCATATATGATCTAAGTAATAATCCCTTAGCTATAATACCAATAAGTAAAGCTAAAGTTCAAATCGGATATGTAAGGACGATACATCCAATCGATTTATCAAACATAGAAGAAGCAGTAGAAAAAACGTTAGAAGAAATTCCAAATGGAATCTATACGGCATCAATTGAAAGTTTGATTAATATAAAAGCTAGAACGCTACAGGAAACCTTTAGAAAGATTAAACCGTTTACAAACAGAGAAAAACAAGGGGCACGATCGGAAAAGTTTGAAAATGGATCGCAGGAAATCCAGACGCCGACGACCTACACATTATTAACTCAACGATAAACTCCCTAATTGCTGAAAACAACAAACAAGTAGTAATCAACCAAGGTTTAAATGATCGACTCCAACAAATAACAGAAGTCGCCAACACGGTTATCAACATTGAAAATCAACGATACGAAACGCACCAGACAGAGATTCGTCAATTAATCCTGTTATCAAACATGAACATGCTACAAGAAAAATTAGAAGTAATTGAAGATGCCATCATACTCGCGAAACACGGGATTCCAAGCAGCAAGCTACTATCCCTAGATGATCTAAATTCCATAGCCCAATTCCTAGAGAGTAACAGCATTACTTACCGTACTCCAGAGGAATTGCTAGGGCAATCAACTGCGCAAGTTGCTGTAAACCAAACGCATATTATCTACATACTAAAGTTCCCCAAAGTAACCACACAAATGTACGAATACGAATACATTGACTCCATAATCCAGCACGAGAGACGGATTATCGTAAAACAAAATTTCATAATACGAAATCGAACGCATGTATTCGAAATTACGGAAAGATGCCAAGAGCAGGAAGATTTCTACATATGCCAACAAGTAAATCTGCAACAACCCACCAAATGCATAGAAAAACTCGTGAAACGAGAAGACGCTGAATGTCAATACGAAAAAATTTACTCGAAAGGATTGGTAAAACGCATTAATGACGCCAATATTCTCATTAATGATGCAATCGCAGAAATATCGTCAAATTGCAGTAATGCAAACCAAGTATTGAACGGGTCATACTTGATACAATTTGAAAATTACAACATAATCATCAACGGAGAAATTTATTCAAACAATGAAGCCATCATTCCCGGTAAACCATACCACTCGACAGCGGGAATAAAAGTCAACATAAGCGAAATTGAAGACAGACCACCGATAGAATATCTAAACAATCTTACGTTGCAACATCGAGAAACGCTACAAAGTATAAATCTACAAAACAACTCCATCAAATGGAAAATTCATGCATTCGGAGGAACTTTCATGTTACTATTCATATGCGCAACCGTAATCTGCTTATTTGTCAATAGAAAGAGAATGGTAAAAGTAAACATAAACCAAGACCCGCAACGCGGAGAAACATTCGTAAGCAGACCAACATCATTCCACGCAGCAACAAGACTTTGAGGACAAAGTCATTTAAGAAGGGAGGAGTCAAGACAACGCCAGCGCATACATTGTGGACAACGCCATCGCATACATTGTGGACAACGCCAGAGCATACATTGTGAGTCAACATTCGATCATCGCGACGCGACCCCCGGACCACAACATTATGCTGAGTTGCAGCTTCCCATAGCAACGCGGACCGCCCGCATTATGCTGAGTTGCAGATTCCCGCAGCGACGCGGACCACCTTGAATCAGAAGACCGTGAACCAACGATCCAGATCGCGAACCGATCATCAGTTGGTATCCAGCATCCGAACACGATAGTTGGGTATTAACCCGCACATATGTTGTAGGAAATAAAGTTTAAGTTTTTTTAAAACTCAAACACCCGCAGCAGTGCGTTAACTGGACCATTATCGACGCAAAAACGTTTTTTCAAGAAATATAGTTAACGCACTGCTGCTGGTGTTTGAGTTTTAAAAAAACTTAAACTTTATTTCCTACAACATATGTTTTTTTTTTTTTCGGTTGACAACTATCGATCAGTACAACTTTTTTCGGTTGACAACTATCGATCAGTAAACACGTACTTTCTCCTCGCTCCGCTGGGCCGTTCTTTTACTCGCGTAGTTCCACAATTTGTAACCCGGTAAAGGCACTGCACTATGGAGCGAAAAGAGCAAATTGCCGGGATAAAATTCAGAATCAAATGTTTTGCAATTTTTTCATTGTAATATCGTGTAATACTATTATATTACACGAAATTATGATGTTTCGGGACAATCCCGCCAGGTGGCGCTGCAAAAACCTCATATTTTTGGAATTTTCTATGGGTGCATTATTTTTTAATTTTTTTTTTATACTAACTTAAAGATTTTTTAAAGTTTGATATAAAACAAACTAAATTTACTACAAACTTCCATTCAAAATATTGTCATCTGGAATATAATTGATATTCAAAGCATCTAACGCGGACATAACGTCTCCTAACGAAGAGCTACTATCTGAATATTCTGAACTTGTACCATCATCTTCTTGGGTTTGAATTGGCAAGGGACTGTTACTATTTGAGGAGCTGTAATCTACGAAGAATGTTTTTACTGCGTCTGGGTATGGAATTTGTTTTTTATTTTTCAACGATTTAGCCAGAGATATTGTTGAAATGTATGGATCGGATGATTGTAATGCTCTCATAAAAATGTCTTTAATATTGAATTCTCGTGACATTTTACGGGCGTGTTCTCTTCTATCCCTTCTGTATATTTTATTTCTACCTTCTGCTGCTTCCTCTCCTAAGGATCCCAATGGAGCTGGGGCATTTACAATGATTTCACCTACATGCGCAAGAACTTTATGGACAGTGGAAGGCATTTTGTACCAATTGTAATGATGTATGTAAAACTTGTATGTATCTTTGCAATATAGACTAATAGTTTTTGGATTTAAAGGCTGTGAACAGTTGATGGCTATTAAAATATTTCGAAACCTTTCTATGAGTTCTGTTTCTATTTGCAAAATATCGCTCAATTTTTCTATGTTTGAAAAAGCCCGACGACAAACATTTCCCGTCGTACTATTTCCACCCATTTGCCTTGGTTCATCTACTTTTACACCAAATTCCTTGTACATCTTTTCCAATACAATTTTTTTTCGATCATTGTACATGCTTTTAAAATTTTTAGTAACCTTCTATTTTTTAAATTCAATTCTGTACGAAATGTGAAGCAAGCATTCGAAAAATCTGATCCAACAGTGCAGTGGAGATATTCCATAAGATAAATTCTCAGGAGTTGGAATAAATCCATTTTCTAAGTGCTCTACACTGTTCATTTCGGTTGGTTTTGCACCACATATACAACATGTTTGCATAGATAGAGTGTCGGTTAAATATGCCAAAATTTTTCCATCAATTAAACTCATGTAAAATGAATAGTTTACCGTCACATAACTTGTTTCATTTAGCTGAATTGTATAAGGAACTAACCTGGTTATTTGGCTTTTGATTTCGTCTACTGTTTGTAAAACTTTTTCTTTTGACTCTTTCGCAAACTCGATCACAATTGGCCTGCAAAACCTAACACTTTGAGGCATCAAGTTTATCCAGATGATATCTGAATCGTCACTGATGAACGAAAGACGGATAGGCGTTAATGCCGATACTAATAAATCACTGTCTGATGCAGTATTTTCTCCGGAACCATGAAGCGGTTGATTGTAAATGCTGTGTCCACTAGATCCGTCAATGCCCCACGAGCACAATAATACGACGCTTAGTGAATCACACAAAGAAGATGAAAGGTGTCGCAAGATTTCTGCCTTTTGTATTTCAATTATTCTACACGCAGTGTGATTAACCAACTCTTGTAGATTAACTTCAGCTTTTGTTTCACTAATAGAAATAAAATCTTCACTTGGTGCGCAGGTTTTTTTAAGTTTGTTGATTTGGTAATATGACGGAAAAACTTTTTTTGATACTTTATGCAAATCATTATACTGGGATTTTGAGAAACTATTGTCTATAAAACATGCCAACGCTTCTTCGGCAGATACTAAAACATCACTTTTGGTTGTAATTGGCATAACACTTGAAGGATTTTTCAAAAACATGTCTATCATACTCATCAGCCTTAACTGCTTTTCTTTAAAAGCTAACAACCTCACTGAGTATAATTCCTTTTCGAGATTGCCGTTGATATCTGTCTCTTTGGCCACACTTCGACGTTTATTCCTCACGCAGAGATCATTAAACTCTTTTTTTGGCCGTCCACGACTTTTGTTTTCCGTATAGGCACTAATGTCAAATGGTTTGTTCAACCAGATTTTCGAATCCTTTTGAAAATTCTTCGAGTTTCTAGCACATTTCTTCAATCTAGCCTTGAAACTTTTTTCCAGTATCATCAACTTATTAGTCACTTTCAATTTATCACACGGTTTGATGCTTACTTTACTTTCAATGAACTGTAAAGCATACCCAATGTTTTCCTTGCAAGAAGCATTGTTTTTCAAAACGTTTATGATATCATTGATTATAAAGGAACCCATCGTGAAATTATTAAATCAATCTCAGATAGATTATTTACTTGAAAACTAAAAAAACGTTGTTCGTTCTCCAAGGAGCTTTCTGACAATTGGTGTTTATGCTGTTCAAGGTAAAGCTTGAATGATGTTTTTATAAACGAACGTATGTTATATATGTATCTTTTCAAATGCATACCGCTATGGTATGCCGTTCGAAGGTCAAAATTTTAACATCTACCTTAGGTATGGTTAGGGTATATTGTTTTCAAAAGCAAATATTATCAAATATTTGTGTTCACTTCTATGAGTTATCCACCCACAATTAGCGGCGTTTTACCATTAGGGTAGAAAAAGAGTGACAGGTATATCTACCCAAAATTCACGGCTTTTACAGGTAAGGGTACAAACAGAACAAAGTGTTAGTGTAGGGTACATTTATTATTATTTATTATTTTAGTGTAGGGTACATTATTCCGAGGAATTTTGGGTATAAAAAAATGGGTTTGTGAGCTGTAGAACAAGTAAAAGCGACCTGATACATTCAAAGCAAACCAAACCAAGTTTCATTCTTTGCCAGTGACTTGGCTTGTCTTTCCCCTTTTATGTGATGTTCAATCACTACCCTGCTTCACATTTTTCATTGAATGAGAATTTCAAATTTGAATGCATTGAATGAGAATTCATATTTCTTACCACACATGATGCTGCATATGGCATGATGGAGGCGCCTAGTAGCTGATAAACTATAAGCTTCACATCTAAAGTACAGAATAACGTAAAGATGCGCGCGTATGCGCAAAAAAACTATCATTTATTGTTACAAAACATTCTAGGCTATAAGTGGGTATGCATCATATTACAATCTTTCGCAATCCTTAGCGATGGCATAAGGTTAAAAACAGAAAATTGACAAATTTTCCGGGAGTTTTGCGAAACAATGCTTAATATTTTGTGACATTCAATTTCAATTAGCTTAAACTGTCAATAATTTTAAAGCTTGATAATAAACCTTTCCAAAACTGTGCTTGGAATCCGATTCCGACCATTATTATAGGAGTTACAGACCTTCAAAGTTGATGGATTTTTTTCAATTTTTCACGCAATATTTTCACAAATCTTGACTTTGAGAGGCTGTTTCTCAGAACCTGGAAGAGCAGAGGCTCTAGTTTTTGGGTCATTTCTTAGTTTCATCTTGTAGTTTAAGAAAACATGTCTCTTTTTTCTGAAATCCAAAAATGAATTTTTGATTTTTATCCCGGCTTCGCTCCATCGTGCACTGTGATAACCGCTGTAGGTTGCTCGAACGTTATTCCGCGAATTTCAACACTTTTCCCGTCGGTCTGCCTACAATTTTTGAGATTTGTTTACGTGCGCCTCGAAGTGTTTTCGGTTTGCTGCGTTTATTGAACCCGATTTGCGATGGCTACCCTTTGCCTTGCCTGTGCCCGCCCTTCGTCCCTGGAGGATCCGATCTACGCTTGCGACGGCTTCTGCAAGCGATGGACCCATCGATCCTGTATGGGTGTGAGTGGCGCCATCCTCAAAGAACTCTCGCGAGAAGGATCGCAACTTCTGTGGCAGTGCAGCAGTTGCACGGAGACCCGTCGAAATGGGAGAGAGCTGGCAGTTCAACAACTCTCTGCTGCCCTAGCGGACCTTCGCTCGCAACTGATAGCCGAGTTGGATTCATCCCGAGCACGTCTGGACGCAGCCACATCTTCGATTGAGGCTGCGTTGAAAAACGCACTCAGCCCACCAGTACGGCCCGCACCACGGGTTCACTCAACACACACACCCACCGCTTCAACCGCCATCACTACTCTGAATATTAATCCACCGAAGCGACGACTGATGGACCGTTCCCCCCCGTCCCCACCTGCTGTGGAACCAGCATCAACTTTTCTCACGGGCACTGCACTTCCAAACACCAAGGCATCTCATGCCGCGATAATACTACCGCCAGAAACGCCGAAATTCTGGCTCTATATTTCGCATTGCCGTCCAATGACCACTGTTTCGGAGATGCAAGCATTTGTCACTGAACAAATGGGCATTGATGATGCCACGGTTGTCAAACTTGTGCCTCAAAACAAGGAGCTCAGCACTCTGACCTTCATCTCGTTCAAGGTCGGGATGTCGCTGGAGCATAAACTGAAAGCTCTGTCACCTACCACGTGGCCGGTGGGTACAGTCTTCAAGGAGTTCATCAATCGAAGAAACACAATCCATGGTGTATTGTCCGCCTCTGAGGATCGTTCTGGCTTGGGGGAGGGCACTTCTGGGCACGATCCGAGAGTTCCACTACCAGCCTGCAGGACTAACTCACCAACCACTCCCGTCACTATTCCAACACGATAGCAGATTACCGACCAGCGACACCAAATATTAACCCGATCGATTGTCCCCGACCCCCGCTCACAACGTTGCTCCTTGTTCTATCAGAATGTCAGGGGCCTGCGCACGAAGAGCTCCGATTTTCGACTGGCGATGTCGGAGTGTGACTTCGATATCGTGCTCCTCACTGAAACCTGGCTTGACCCCTCATTGCCCTCCAGCCTATTCTTCGATCTTGACCGTTACGCGGTGTACCGATGTGATCGTAATAACGTAAACTCAACACGCACACGAGGTGGAGGAGTGCTGATCGCGTGCTCTCATCGGCTTCCCTCGCACGAGCTTCGGTCTAATTACCCCTCTCTGGAAGCTGTGTGGATCGACGTGTATATCAGCGGACAACACATCGTTATCGGGACCGTCTACATCCCGCCCTACCTCAACAATGATCGCAGGGCGATCGGAGTGTATTGGCGCTGTTTCGAGTAGACCATCCCGAGACGTACCGCTCATCATCATCGGTGATTTTAACCAGCCGCTCGTTTCCTGGACACCCGCCTACACCAACCTCCCGTTGATCGACAACTCACCGGTACTGTACTTCACTCCGTGCGCCGCCTCACCTGCCGCTCCCAGCCTCATCGATCTACTGCACTTGCACGATCTTCACCAGCTGAGTGGGATTCGCAACGTGAATGATCGCCAACTGGACCTTGTGCTGGCGAACTCTGCTGCCATCGCCGCCTGCCGCGTTTTTCCAGCCGTCGAACCTCTTCTGCCCGTTGACCCGCACCACCCGCCGTTTGATTTAGCAGTTAATTTTACTAACACCTCGCAACCTAGTGTTTCTAGTCGACCCAGGAGTATTACTCCCAGGCTCCTTAATTTTGCAAAAACTAACTTTCAAAAGCTGAACGATATCCTCTCCCGCGTCGATTGGTCTTTTGTTTTTTCCTGTACAACGATCGACGAAGGGGTGCAGGGTTTCAATGCCGTACTTGTTCAGGCAATTTCGTCTTGCACTCCTTTCCTTAAACCCCGTCCTTCCCCTCCCTGGTCTGACCACACTCTGCGCTCTCTGGGCTCGGACAAGCGCCACTATCTACGTATTTATCAGCTACACCGCTCGCCGTATTCCAAGCGCTTGTTTAAATACGTTTCCTCGGCGCACCGTGGCTATAATCGTGCTCGGTATAAGGGCTATATAATTCATCTCCAATCCCGTTTCCGTTCCAATCCGCGTTCTTTTTGGCGTTTTGTCAACTCTCGCCGAAACTCGAACTCACTCCCGTCTCGCATGTTCCGCGATGACATATCTGCGGACGATCCTGTTGGTATCGCGTCCCTTTTCTCGGACCACTTTAAGGAGGTGTCCGCCACACCGGTCACTGACCAGGCTGACTTGGCGCTGGGCTTATCGACCACCCATAGCAGCGCTCTATATGTCACATCGTTCCCGGTGGGAGTTGATCGGGTTGAACGAGCCATCCGTAGACTCAAGATGTCATATTCGCCGGGCCCGGATGGTATCCCGGCCTGTGTTCTCAAACATTGCCACTCGATTTTGGCGCCCGTTCTTAGCTCTCTTTTTGAGTGCTCGATATCCAGCGGGGTTTTCCCCCATGCCTGGAAAACTTCTTGGATTTGCCCCATCCACAAAAAAGGGGACAAATCGTCAGTAAAAAATTACCGCGGTGTCTCTCTGCTCTGCGCCTGTAGCAAGGTATTCGAACCTGTGATTAATCCGTCGTTACTGTTTTATGTACGCTCTGCTTTAAGCGAACAACAACACGGTTTCACTCCTGGTAGATCCACCACGACTAACCTCGTTGATTTTGTTTCTACTGTCAATGCCAACCTCGACAAGGGCTGCCAAGTGGACGCGGTCTTCACTGACTTTAAGGCTGCTTTTGACAGAGTATGCCACAGTCTACTTATGGCTAAGCTCCTCAAACTGGGCTTCTCCGAGATGATCACGGCTTGGTTCTCCTCTTTTCTTTCTCCTCGCTTCTGTCGGGTTAAAGTGAAACATTGCTTTTCCGATCCTTTTTCTTGTCCTTACGGTGTCCCGCAGGGGAGTGTTCTTAGCCCCCTCCTCTTCCTCATTTATGTTAATGATATCAGTTTTGTACTCCCACAATCGTCTTACCTCCTGTTCGCTGATGATCTTAAAATCTTGCTTCCCATTCACAATCCCTCTGATTGCTTACTGTTACAATCCCTCCTGAACCTCCTCGTGGGTTGGTGCTCTGCTAATTTTCGTACCCTTTGCCTCCCCAAGTGTTCCACTATCTCCTTTACACGCTCCCGTAATCCTATCCAATTTTCCTACTCTCTCGCAGGCACACCTGTCGCTCGCGTTGATACCATTTGTGACCTTGGAGTGATCCTCGACTCAGGTCTTCTTTTTAAGAATCACCTCGAGTCAATCATAGCCAAGGCCTATAGAACCCTCGGTCTTCTTCGCAAATACGCAGCCGATTTCTCAGACCCCATGTGTTTGAAGGCTCCATATTTTAGCCTGGTCCGCTCCATCCTAGAGTATGGCAGTGTGGTCTGGTGTCCCTCCGGTTCAGGCTGGATAGCGAGGCTTGAGGGTGTCCAGCGTTCCTTTACTAGGTTTGCTCTGTACCGCTGTCTTGACCACTCGGCCCCTAGCGCAGACTACCAGACTCGGTGTCAGCTTCTGGGTATTGAGACCCTCGAGTCCAGGCGCAATAACGCGCAGACTTTGTTCGTTGCGGGTTTATTGTTAGGCGAGGTTGACTGCGCCTCCCTACTGTCCCAGATTCACATCTACGCATCCTCCGTCCCCGCCCTCTTCTTGCTGTGCCTACTCGTCGTACGCGTCATGGCCAGGAGGACCCACTTGTGGCCTCCATCCGTCGCTTCAATGAGCGTTTTGAGTGGTTTGACTTTTCCTCCCTTTCATCTCTCAGATCCCATTTGCGTTCCTCCCCGTCCTAACCACTCTCTCCCCTTCATTTTCCCTTCTCTTCCTTGATACCTCTATTTTTAAGATGTTAGTTAGTAAGATAAACCATTGTTAAACCTTTATGGTGGACAATCTTAATTGAATAAATAACAAAATAACAAATATGTGCGGGTTAATATCTAACTATCGCGTTTGGATGCTGGATACCAACTGATGATCGCTTCCCGATCTGGATCGTTGGTTCACGGTCTTCAGATTGTAGGTGGTCCGCGTCGCTGCGGGAAGTGAGGAGGAATCACGATCGGATCCTGTGATTCCTTTAATTCCCACTAGTGAATGAGGAGGAACTCTAGCGACCGTTGCATATGTTGCGTTCGTTTGCCATTGGGAGCGCCATTGGGTTGGGAGCGCCATTATTGTTGATGTTTATGGATGACTCCAAATCATCTATGATGCGACGGCGTTTACCCACTGGAAATGCTGAGCGAGTGCTATAGGGCGAGGAGGGTTTAAGAGCCTCCAAACCGGTTCGAATCTCACTGGTCAGCGGTTCGACGACTAAAGTCTTAATTGATGACAACGCCGACTGAAGGGACGCCTGAAAGCCCACTTGGAGGCCCATCTCCTTAACTGCTTTACTACGTGGGTTCTTCAGCACGTTAGTGCAACCGATGCAGCTACAGTGTAGATCCGCATACATTCCCACAGCCGTTACTAATTGCTGCGGAAGCTTGGAGGAGCTGTGATGAAATGATGCCTCGCAATACGCGCAATTAATCCTCTCGTCACCCACGTCCAACTGCTTAGCACAAGAAAAGCAAATCTCCTCCATTTCAGTGGTTGAAAAAGCGGGCTTCAACGGGAACAAGCAGACTACAATAAGCAACAGGCACTGACTCGAGTAACGTGAGCAACGTAGCGCCACCAAACTTGGTCCAATCGAAAATCGAAAACCGTTAACGAACAGTTCTATAGACTTTTGATTAAACGCAGAGTTTATTCTTTCGACACGTGTGGTGAGTGTAACTGGCTTGACACGACTGACAGGTTCAAACAACATAGTTCTTAAGTTTATAGCATCCGGGTTGGATGTCCCATAATTCTCAACACCCCCTCTCAATTGGCGACCCCAATCATACTTCTAAGCCATTGGAACGGGATGACATCCAATGCTTTTGTAAAAATATCGGCTTGTTGCTGGTTAGACGACATTGAGACTGTAGCTTGCTTCCGACTTGTCCAAGAAACTGTAGAGTCGTATACTTTGAACATAAATCCCGTAACCGATTTACGATCCTCCAAATCGGCTGCCCAGTCAACATTCACATATCCAACAAGAGGTCCTGTATCAGTGTGTTTCTTATAATGGAGTCCCATGGCAGTTGTTCCTTTCAGGTATCTCATGTAGGAAAGCTGTTTTCACGTCCATCTGATGTATGTGGAATTCATCGTTGACGGCAACGGCTACCACCAACCACTCGAACTGTAGACAACTTCGCAACTGGGGCAAGCGTGTCCTCATATTCGATTTCCGGACGCTGCAGAAACCCTTTGCAAACCCTACCAGTCGCGCCTTACACCTGACCTGACGCCTAGTCTCGTCTTTCTTAAGTTGAAACACCCACTTTGTCTTTGATGTTCGCCATTCACAGCCTGGAACCATATATCACTATCCTCACGAGCACCAATGTTTTTATACGTTTCGGGAACGTCTGCGAAGAAGGGAAAGCCAACAGCACTGGCACTGAACCCTGTAAAGTAGTCAAGGAACTTACTTGGAAGACAGCGCTCTCGTTTGCTGCGCCTCAAGGACTGGTCGTCACCGGAAAAGTCCCGATCTAGATGCGCGAAATCATCTGCATCCGCTGCATCTTCATGCGTCGATTGAAACTCTCCCACTTGACATGGCATTTCATTCAGGACATTTTTCGGCGGCAGGTTGCTCATCTTTTTCTTCTCTTACATCAATGGCATCCTCGTAGCATTCCTGTTCTTCTTCCTTTTTGACTACATTTTCACTTTCCCCCTCTTGCTCGTGAGTTATCGATATAACCAGCTTTTTCTGCATTTGGTGTTTCTTTGTTCCACGCGAAGCATTGTTCGTTGAATTTAACTGAATAACGGTGGCCTTTCCACGACGGAGGGTCGATAGGTCCACATACGTCGGAGTGAATACGTTCCAACGGTCGGGATGCTCTGTCTCTCGTACCATTGAACGGCTCACGGCAATGTGTACCAAGAACACATACGTCACTAAACTTCAGCTTCTTAGGTTTGAATTTCACACCAAGGGCCAGATTCTCACGCACCAGAGTGGTCATGCTACTTTCACTGATGTAACCAAGTCGACGATGCCAGAGATCAGCACACTCTACTTCAGCTGTGTTTGCATTGGCATGCTGCATCTCCATCTCTAAAACATAGAGGTTTTCTCGCTGATACGCTATGGCGATCGTTTCTCCATTTATCTTAAAGGTAACTTGCTTTTCTTTGAATTGCACATCTACGCCTGCCTTAGTTAACTTGTTCACAGACATTAGATTTTTCCTTAAAGATGGAACATACAGGACATCTGTTGCGCTCATCATTGTTCCATGATTGCTCATTCCATTGATGACACCTACTTCCTTTGCCACGAGCGTTTCTTCATTATTTGCTATGCTGATGTACACCGGTTGCTGCAGTGGTTCCACAGATGCAAAATATTGCTTCGAATTTACCATGTGATCACTGGCTCCTGAGTCAAGAATAAACTCGAGCTTTTCCGATCCTTCATCTGATAGCTTCTTACATCTGACATCATCCGCTGTGAACACGACCGATCTTGATCCATTTGCAATGTTGGCATTCGTCTCGTTACGACAGTCTTTCTTCATGTGACCACGTTTGCCACAGCCATGACATTTTCCTGGAATTTTTTTTTTGATTTCGTACTTCTTACGATGTTCTCCAGCAAACGCAGTAGGCTTTTCTTCATAGCTATACATTCGATCCAACCGCTTCGACTCATCGCTTAACAACCGGACTTTCATCAGCTCGTATGTTAATTCGGCTTCCGGTAGATTGTCAAGAGCGGTTATTAGGGGATCGTAAGATTCCGGAAGGGTCAAGTCAAGAGCTGAGCAAACGTCACTTTCCTCGACTTTCGAACGACTTTCCTCAGCCAATCGAAGCTGTCGAATGAGGTCCTCGAATGTCATAAGGTGGGTACGCAATGATGTCCCTTCCTTAAGCAGGAGCCGTGCAAGCTGCCTTCTGATAACTGTTTGCTTTCCTGCCGACTTTTTCTCGAATGTGTCTTCGAGAGCCTTCCACATTTCTTTTACCGTAGACTTCTCTCGAATGCAGCCTAGATATTCATCCGATATTAGGCTTACCAGTACACGATGGAGCGAAGCCGGGATAAAAATAAAAAATTCATTTTTGGATTTCAGAAAAATGAGATATGTTTTCTTAAACTACAAGATGAAACTAAGAAATGACCCAAAAACTAGAGCCCCTGTTCTTCCAGGTTCTGAGAAACAGCCCGTCAAAGTCAAGATTTGTGAAAATATTGCATGAAAAATTGGAAAAAATCCATCAACTTTGAAGGTCTGTAACTCCTATAATAATGGTCGGAATCGAATTTCAAGCACAGTTTTGGAAAGGTATATTATCATGCTTTAAAATTGTTGACAGTTTAAGTAAATTGAAATTGAATGTCACAAAATATTAAGCATTGTTTCGGAAAACTCCTGGAACATTTTTCAATTTTCTGTTTTTAACCTTACGCCATCGCTAAGGATTTTGAAAGATTGTAATATGATGCATACCCACTTATAGTCTAGAATGTTTTGTAACAATAAATGATAGTTTTTTTTTGCGCATACGCGCGCATCTTTACGTTATTCTGTACTTTATATGTGAAGCTTATAGTTTATCATCTACTAGGCGTCTCCATCATGCCATATGCTGCATCATGTGTGGTAAGAAATATATGAAATTCTCATTCAATGAAGTATAAGTCGATGATCGTATCGTAAAAATGTGAAGCAGGGTAGAGGTTGAACATCACGTAAAAGGGGAAAGACAAGCCAAGTCAATGGCAAAGAGTGAAATGTGGTTTGGTTTGCTTGGAATGTATCAGGTCGCTTTTACTTGGTCTACAGCTCACAAACCCATCTTTTTATACCCAAAATTCTTCGGAATAATGTACCCTACACTCTAACACTTTATTCTGTTTGTACCCTTACCTGTAAAAGTTGAAGTTAATCTTCAAGAGTTGGTGAATCACACTGCGTGTAGAATAATTGAAATACAAAAAGCAGAAATCTTGCGACACCGTCCACGTCGTATTATTGTGCTCGTGGGGCATTGACGGATCTAGTGGACACAGCATTTACAATCCACTGTTTCATGGTTCCGGAGAAAATACTGCATCAGACAGTGATTTACTAGTATCGGCATTAACTCCTATCCGTTTTTCGTTCATTAGTGACAATTCAGAAATCATCTGGATAAACCTGATGCCCGAAAGTATTGGTGCTGAAGGCCAATTGTGATCAAGTTTGCGAAAGATTCCAAACGAAAATGTTATACAAACAGTAGATGATATCAAAAGCCAAATAACCACGTTAGTTCCTTATACAATTCAGCTAAATGAAACAATTTATGGGACTGAAAATTATTCATTTTACATGATTTGAATTGATGGAAAAATTTTGGCATATTTAACCGACACTATGTATACGCAAACATGTTGTATATATGGTGCAAAACCAACAGAAATAAACAATGTAGAGCACTTATAAAATGGATTTATTTCAAATCCTGAGAATTTATCTTATGACTTTTATACCACTACACTGCACTGTTGGATGAGATTTTTCGAATGCTTGCCTCACATTTCGTACACAAAAAACGAAAGGTTACTAAAAATTATAAAAAACATATACAATGATCGAAAAAAAAATTATACTGGAAAAGATGTACAAGAAATTTAGTGTTAACACGTTGACTGCCAAGCTTATTTTGGTAGTGTTTACCTGCAGGCCAACTTTTTCTTCATACAATATCGCTGGCTATCATTTTTGATAGCCATGGTCTGCTGGGAAGTGCATAGGTGCTCGAAGCACACACACACAGCTCGGCAATTGATATTTTTCTGGTGTTTTGCCTTTAACACCTTATTGTTTATTTCTATTGGCGTAATTATTAAATATATAGCGCCTCAAGATTTCTCCAATAAACGGCTTACTTATTAGCAGCGCGACTGCATCCGTCTCATTCACCCAATAGACACGCAATGACATTTAGCGAAAGAGACAAAGCGATTCACATGTGATTCTATAAACAAAAACCTTCCACTAAAACAGCTTGTAACATTTTTCATACCATAGTTATTTTAAAACCAACTACATATTAAGCTAGACAGAAGATGAAACTATGTAACTACCAAAGGATTTGTAGGTAAGAGTTGTCATTTCAAAGATATAGTACTTCAAAAATCATGGTAGGTGGCTATCAAAAATGATAGCCATGGCCCCCCAGGAAACATCACTGGCTATCAAAAATGATAGCCATGGCAGTCAACGTGTTAAAGTAGATGAACCAAGGTAAATGGGTAGAAATAGTACGACGAGAAATGTTTGTCGTCGGGCTTTTTCAAACATAGAAAAATTGAGCGATATTTTGCAAATAGAAACAGAACTTATAGAAAGGTTTCGAAATATTTTAATAGTCATCAACTGTTCACAGCCTTTAAATCCAAAAACTATTAGTCTATATTGCAAAGACACATACATGTTTTACATACATCATTACAATTGGTACAAAATGCCTTCCACTGTCCATAAAGTTCTTGCGCATGTAGGTGAAAACATTGTAAATGCCCCAGCACCATTCGGATCCTATAGAGAGGAAGCAGCAGAAGGTAGAAATAAAATATAAAGAAGGGATAGACGAGAACACGTCCGTAAAATGTAACGAGAATTCAATATTAAAGACATTTTTATGAGAGCATTACAATCATCCGATCCATACATTTTAACAATATCTCTGGCCTTTATAACCCTTTTTCGTAGATTACAGCTCCTCAAATAGTACTAGTCCCTTGCCAATTCAAAACCAAGAACTTGTACCATTTGTAACATTATACACATTTGTACCATTATAAGTTCAGAATATTCAGATAGTAGCTCTTCGTTAGGAGACGTTATGTCCGCGTTAGATGCTTTAAATATCAATTATTTTTCAGATGACAATATTTTGAATGAAAGTTTGTAGTAAATTTAATTTTTTTTATATCAAGCAAAAAAAATCTGTAAGTTAATATAAAAAAAAGATTGACCCATAGAAAAATACAAAAATATGCAGCGCCACCTGGCGGGATTGTCCAGAAACACCATAATTTCGTGTTATATATTAGTACTAGCTCGAAGCCCCGGCGAAGCTCGGGGAGGAAAAACGTGACTAAAGTTTTTATTCTTGGTCCATTTTCTATGCTACATTCAGATTGCCTACAG